>NW_013530391.1:2523562-2549765 GCF_000836235.2 Papilio xuthus
TTGTTTTGTTTTGTTTTGTTTTGTTTTGTTTTGTTTTGTTTTGTTTTGTTTTGTTTTGTTATATATCAGTCTAATATCAAAAGCATACTGTGTTCAAAAAATGTCATTAAGCAAAAATCATCCTAAGTATATATCAAAATTTTATCCAAAGCTTTGGTGATAAAAGTGTGGATTTAACCCATTTTACAATAGCTTTATAAAGATTGTAAGAGGAAGTAATAGAGACGCTTTAATTTGAATGTTTATACCACATCAAAGTACTTGTTTGATAGCGAGTAAACAAACTTTTTTAATCAAAAGTTTTTGGGGAAACTGGAACTGTAACACTTGAATTTACATACCTGAGGCGCGTTCGACTTTACTTTTGGATAAATAAACAAAAAATAACAACGATGGAGGACGTAAATATGTTAATCGAATAACACATTAGTAACTTAGCGTTGTGGTCCTAGCTCACCTACCTTGATGCTTACGTTGATTAAGTCGACTTCAGCATGGTTATTCGAATAGGTTTTTTAATTGAGAGATGTTATAATGTGAACTTATCACTTTTTGTACAATATCATACCGCCTTAAATAGAGACAGAGATTTCAGTCATAAAATGTCGAAGTCGAAATGTTTTAATCTTACTAATACTCGTATTATAAATGTGAACGTTTAGATGGATGGATGTTTATTTGAAGGTATCTCCGGAACGGATGAACAGATCTCATTGAAAATTTCATAGATGTAGAACATAGTGTGGAAGATCACATAGGCTAATATTGAGTTTTTTTTAAATTCCGCGCAGACGAATTCTTGAGCCATAGCTTGTTTATCTATAAATATATCAACTTACATGATTTCATTTGGTTTATTAGTTTTTTACCGTCTTAACCTATAGTAACTTTTATTGAAACAATACTCATTTGTATATCGCATTTATATGTAAATTAGCTTGTGGTAAATACAACGTATTGCTTTGCGAGTAGTTTTATTTTGCTGTATCAGAGTAGAAACAAACAGATATATTCGAATTCACTTGTTTTCCCCAAGGAAATATTCTTTCATTTCGACACAAAGTAAGGCTCACAAAAGAAAAGCTTTGCCAGCGCGAACATTTTGTATTGCCTAGCTTTTATTGTGTGAAAAATATTGTACAACAGAATACTATTGTCAAAATATAGTGAGTATTAGATGACAATTTTTATGAAACTAAACACTAAATTCATCAAAGTTACAGAGTCTTTAAAATATTTCGACATTCCAAATTTGATAAGATCTTTGTTAAAAACAACTTTGACGTCGAAAAACTTATTTAAAAAAAACTTTTTTTTCAACGTGAGATAAAACTTTCAATTAAGAAGCATGAAAATTTAATTTTGCGTAAGACTAGTTACGGTTTGTTAGTTAAATAACCTACAATCTATTACGACACAGGCAAAGCTGTAACAAAGAACTGTGTTTCGTTTTTTTTTTTACAAAAAGTAAACAGTTTTAAATTAGCGAGTGTTTCAGCAGTTTACTCGTTTTTAAATGCTCTTGGTCTCTTTGTCGCAAAATTCGCGTCATTACAGAGCCGTTTGTTCCAGTCTTTTTTTTCGCTTTTCCTAATTGCTTAGTAGACATGTAGCGCAAATAATAAAAAACCACCTACAACTATATAGACAGATAAGAATAAAAAAAACATTATGTCTAGGGCGTTATTATCCGAGATGAATACGACATCTCGAACTTGTAAATCAGGTATTCGTTGGTTTCTGAAGCCACAATTCGTGTTTAAATAATATAATCATCCATCTCAATATTTTACATAAAACAGAGATAACAGTATGTTTTACACGAAGATTTTGGTCTCGGAAACTTAATTTACTATGTGACTGTAGTTATGTTATGAAAATTTGAACAAGTTATATGTAAAAAAATAACATATTTTTGTATAATACTTATATTAAAAGATAATCATGTACAAGCTGTACTAAACTTTTTTGAATAAAGATCTTAAAAAAATTTAATAAGGTTTCCCTAAGAAGCTTTAAAGTAATAATTCTATGGATGAATACCGCTTCTAAGTGAAATCCTAGATTACAGTTGGTTCTGCAGGCTTACGGCGTTGTTTAATTAAACTTAATAAGTATAATCCAAGTATTTACACTCCCCTATAAAATGTACTGTCATTAACATAATTATTTTATTCTGCAACCGGTTAAAAGTAATTTTTTTAAATCTCACAAGACATTTTTAAAAGAACGGAAAAAGAATCTTGTATAATGAATAATTTTTTAATATCCATAATAAAATACAAATAATCTAATAATTAATACTATATTATATAAACTATATACTAAAACTAAACCAAACTAAAAGTATAAGTAAATAACGTAAAAAATAGACCCCAAATCGCTGCGCTCGCATAGTACAGTACCCAAGAGGCTGGCGGCATTTCCCTGTTATGTATAACATGTTATTGTAAGTAAATTTTATAGAAAACAGCTGTCACCCGCGACATCGCGCGGAATTAACAAAACACTTTATCAGTAGCCTATGTATTCTTCCAAACTATGTTCTACATCTATGCCAAGTTTCATTAAGATCCGTTCAGCCATTCTGAAGATACCTTCAAACAAACATATGTACATCCATCCATCCAACATTCGCATTTATAATATTGGTAAGATATAAATAATATTTTGTATTTTTCAATTAAAAATAATTATTTCAAAAAGTTAAAATGTTTGGATTAATAGTCAATGTCAAATTGATCGAATAGAACTTTTAACAAGGCAACACTGGGCGGCGTCAAAGATTATTTTTCTGTTTTCATCAAACTTTGAAATGAGGAATTCCAAAACATCAACTCGAGCAGCGAGACGAAAAGTTATAATTAATTTATTATGCCGCATCGTAACTTTCACTCATGACTTGGTTTATTTAGTTAAGTGTAATATCAGATTAAATTAAATTTTTGTTGATATAAAATTTATTTTCACACATACAAGTGATTGCAAAATTTTATTATAAACATAAATTTAACATTTATAAACTCTGAAACTCCGTCCGTGTCGACTTAAAAAAAAAAACCTAATTTGTAGCTTATGTATTCTTCCAGGCTATTTTCTATATCTATGTCAATTTTCTGCAAGATCCATGATGCCGTTCTGGAGATACCTTCTAACATACATCCGTAAGATTTTCATGAAGAAACTGAAGGTGAAATACAAGTTCAACCAACAATAAATTATATTTCATTTACAGTACAGTTTCTATATAAAATTATTGTTTTTTTAATTAACTTATTTTTCTTGTCACCATATTGAAGATCACCAAGCGTGTGCTATGAATAACTACATTAGTTATATCGCGAGATTTAACCCCACGATCTCTAGATCCAGGTCCATATCAGTAACCATTAGACTACTGGTGGTGGTTTGGTTAAAAAAATAACTATGAAAGTCGGACAACTAGGAGCGGAGTTATAAACAAACAAAAATATACAGACGAATTGAGAACCTCTTATCCTATTTGAATGAATTGACTGATTGAAAAAGGTAAGAACAATTGCAGAAAGTGTAACTAAAGCAATACTTTTTAATCTGTGTCACTGCAGATAATGTATTAACATTGCCGGGACTCAGTTACATTAAAATTTTAAAGCAGCGCTTGTTACTTAACGTTGTAATGTTTAATTTATTCTGAACGCGAGTATTTTTTTATTTTAAGATTTATTATGTGTTATACTGTATTAACGTAACTTTTAACTTATTAAATCATTTAAACAACAAAACATAGACATCAGAAAATAAATAAAATAAAGCTTAAGAAATAACCTTACTTTAATCTTTATAACCAATAAGTAATCGTTTATTTAATAGACATATTTAATAAACATTTGTTCATGGATAAATTTTCACGAAATCCAATTAAGATTCAAAGGATAGTTCATCCCATGCTGTAACTACATCCACGCTATCTATGTCACTAAACAAATATTGGATACATGAAAATTTTGGATTTATAGATATTATTTACGACATAAGTCCATGGATGCTTATTACCTTGTACATAAGCCCAAAGCAAAAGAATTGAATAAAGGCTGGAAAAGCGCATCCAGAAATTCCACGCGTACGAATTTGCGGGTAACGGCTAGTTATTAAATGTATGGATTTAAGTCTGCATAAATAATCATATAATTATTTGGATCATCATCATCATCATTATCGTCGTCGTCGAGATCATCACCATCATCATCAGCATCATCATCGTCATCATCCACCTATATTCGTTCACTGCTACACATAGGCCTCTCAATTATTTGGATGGTAGAAATTAATTACATTTCCCGGAGAAGGATTGAATAATTAAATGATTACTTTTACAAAGATGTTCGAACCTGGTGCAGGCGTTGGAATTGGTATAACAGCTGTAATTATGACTAAAAATTTTATGTTTATAAGATTAAAAAAATATGTATTTAAATTTATCAACACTGTTTATTTTAACAAATTATTCAACTGAAAGCTTCTCGGGTAACAGTTAGCGAAGTTGAAGATTCCTATTTCCTTTGACACAGTTTATTAATTAACGCTGGCAGGCGATATCGGAGCGAAGCAAATACGAGTTGAGAAAGGTCAAACTTTATTTTTTCCTTTGGCGCATTGAATTGAGCAAGTTCTTTATTGAAAACGAAAATTGTAAATATATGCAAAAAAAATAAATGAAAAACGTTTTCATTCCATTTTCCTTCTTTAGATCTAAAAGGTCAAGGTTCAAGATATCGAGTAATATTGGGATGTACCTAATTTATTGGTAAAAATAAATCGTTCAGTTCAAGTTCAAACTTAATTTTTAGCATCATTAAAAAAAGGATAATCCATTAAAATCCTGTCCAATTCCATTAGAATCCTATCCAATTCCATTAAAATCCTATCCAATTCCATTAAAAATCGTATCCAATTCCGTTAAAATTATATCCAGGCGCTCTATATTTGAAAACCTCTAAGGTAAATAACATAACATAGCTTAAAAATTATCGCATATATTATATTATATTGTATAGAGGAAACAAGTCTCTAATTAATGTAGGAAATTGTATTAGAAAGTTTCATCATGGAATCATTTTAGATTAAAAAAACTGAACATCTGTCGCTCGTTTTCTGTACAATTTAATAAAAGTTTTTTTTTATATTATATCATAAGGTGGCAAACGAGCGAGCGGCCACCTGAAATCGCTGAAATAGCGAAGTGACCGTTGCCCATAGACATACACAGTTGTATATGCGGTTCCTACCTTTAATCGACGGAGAAGAGGATGCACAGAAAGAATTTTTTTTTCCTTTTCCATGCATCCTCTAATCCGGAAAATCCACTTCCACTTCCCATCCGTGGGAATAAGAAAAAGGGTGGGAGGGAAAGTGGACTAAATTAGGCCTCCGGGACACAATTGTTTCTAGTAATGAATAATTAGGATTTAGATTTTGAATTAGTGCAAACCATAAAATAGTGGATGAATTTGTCAAAATAGCCCTTGTATGTATTTTTATGTAGTGAAATATCAAGTGAAGCTTCCATTTCTGATTTAATTCAAGACTATTACTAACAATAAAAAAATTATCGATCGAAAATAATATTAATCTTACTGCTTACTCGCGTGGTTGGAGTCGAGGGCGACAGCTAGTTACAATATATAAAAACAATTAGATTCAGTTGTATGATTTCAAGAGCAATATAGATGAAAATATGCTAAATATGATGATAATATGCATTTACTAAATATGACATATTTAAGTAAACTTTCACACGTGTGCTGTGTAGTTGAAAGTACTCAGGTACTCTAAAGTAACGAGTCGTAGCGAGCGCTATTCTTTTTAGCGGCCACTTCTAAACGCCAACAGACCTTTTACATTTTGCTAATGGCTTGCGGTGGACGCGCTTTCTTCGTAAGCATGTGCGCCCTATTTCTTATACTCTTTTATCTAAAACTTATGCACCGTATTAAAAATTTAAATTTTAAACTTGGTATAATAGAGTGATTTATTAACTCTATAATGACAGTCTTCATGATCGTATTTACAACATAAAATACGAGATTATTGTTATTAGTGATTTTGTAATATTGAGATGTTTGCCGATTTAAGTCTCTTCTTGCTTCTTTTTTTTATAGTAGTTAATTTCAGTGGTAATTAAATTTCAATAATTCTAGATATTACCTAACTTTAGCAATCAAATCAATAATTTGGTTAGATATATTTTCTTAGTTTTCCAAATAAATCATTCAAATTGACACTGTCGGTATTAACTAGGTAGATAAATGTTGGCGAACTTTCTTGTTCCAGATGTTGCTCGCAGGGAAACGTTCGAAATGCTTAATTTGATAATTGCTTGAACAAACTTCCAAAACATCTTGTACTTATATTCGCTCTGTTAATTGAGATGAAGAGTCTTTGAAGGTCTTACATCGACCTTCAAAGCTTTTCCACCATCGCATCAAAAATATATATGGTAACGGTATAAAATTTCTTACAGCTCATTATTAAAGCCTAAGAATTACTGCAATAGTATACCCAACTTAAAGATTAAATTAAGTTCTTATCAACTTCGTATTTATCAGTGGATTCTACCTACCTTTAATTATTATTTTGAAAAAATTACTATGCTAACTTAATTACTATTAACTTAAACCAATAATATTATCTTTTCCATTTGACTATGAACTTTCAAGAGGAGGGTGTATAGGCATTTACAAAGTTAACACGTAGCTTTCATCCACATCACCACTTAACGTGAGTTTGTAGACAAGTCAAGGTAATTTTTTTTTACCATGTGCCAGATGGTAATTTTAGTCTGATAAAACAAAGGTATTTGTTGGAGCTCTTAGGGAGTGAATCCATTGTACTATGCGTGCAATGCTGTTAATAATGTATAGCAAACAGCACCGAGACGAGGTTACATTGAATATTTAAATCAGGAACTGTAAACGTAAGAGTGATTTTAATGTATAATAAATCAGGTTTTGTGAACATTACATATTGTATGGAATATTCTAATGTTATAAATGGAAATGCCTTTTACAGCTAGCGCTTTGCGGTCCGAAAAGTAAATATATATTTTATACAATAGTATTAGATATCTCGGACCATTATTTACCGAAACTACACAAATTGGTGAGTCATTTGACTGATTGTGAGTAAATTGTGACAATTGTACATTGTCAATAGTTAAATTTAATGATTTTGGATCTGTTATGAAAAGCAGTTTGCATCGGACTACACGTTAGACTATAGATTGAGCCCAATTAATGAGAGTCTAATGGTTTTTCATGGTAAGTAATTCTAAAGATAGATACGCTGGATCATGTGGAAATAAACATGGAAAAATATATAAGTAAACTAGCTGTCGCCCGCGACTCCGTCCGCGCGGGATTAAAAATAGATGTTGGCCGATTCTCAGACCTACTCAATATGCTCACAAAATTTCATGAGAATCGGTCAAGCCGTTTCGGAGGAGTATAGGAACGAAAATTGTGATACGAGAATTTTATACATAAGATATATGACGCTTCGCGTATGCCTAATTTCCGACATATTCTTGTACAATGTAGTAGTTTACCCCTGTAACATATCAGCAATACTTAAATGTAGCATTTGGAAACACATATTTGTTTAATTGTTAACTTAATGTTTTGTGAGAGTTTAAAATGTGTAAAATTGAACAACATAAAACGTGCACTACTGCACGTTTCATAGCAGTTTCATAATAGCATGATTCAATTTATTTCACATTTCGTTGAATATGCCTAGCGAAATCAAAGTCTAATTCAATGTAGAGTAAGTTCACCTGAAACGGTATCTGTACGCTCTTTGATGTATTCACCCTAACATTGGATAAGTTTCTGATGTTTACTTTGAAAACGCAGTGTATGTTCTAATAAAAACTCATTGCTTATTAGTCGACTGACTGAAGAGGATAAAGTTTTTCGCGCGTATCCAAGCAGGTTCCTTTATAACGGCATAAATCCTAAGTCACGATAATCATGGCCGTTTTTTAACGCACGTTAAAAAAGCGTTAAAAACAAAAAATGAATTTCCATGTATCTGTTCATACGGCAGTGCTTTCTTATCGCGTGTTGCTTTTTGAGCGCTGGCCGAACGGAACAAGAGCGATTTTAAAGCGTTTGTTGCACTAAAGCCGCCAATGCAAAGTGTTAACGCGGCGTTAATAAAACGCCCGTGAGAGTTATGACTCAATGAGAGCTTTACGTTAGAATTTTGTCTAGTAAGATGTCATTAAATTCGGTTTTCTTCCCCGGAGTATCATATACCTACTATCGGTCGGTATTTTTATAGATTTTTAAGCTTGTTACTTAATCGCGTTATTATTTTCGAAGACACTTAGACGTAACTGTTTGATACACTAAAAATCTTAATTTTTTATTTAGATATTACTATTGATTACATATTTGTGACAAATTGAATTTAACAAGCGTTATTTGACAGTACAATAGAAATCTTTTATGAATTATCCTGTGCAAATTGCGTGGAAAATAAGCACATTGCAATACGCTACGCTACGATGAACTTGTGGGGCAATTTGAAACATTACAGCTGTGATTCTGTTCAAAACAAACGAGTAATTTCACGTTACGTTCAACTAATTTCAAAATTATGTCATATTTTAATAGTGTTATAAAATATAAATAATTTTGTAACATATTTTATTTAGTTTATACTTAATTAATTGACCCCACAGAAAATATTTATAAGTAGCTGCAGCCCGCGACTCCGTCCGCGCGGAATGAAAAAAAACTTAATTAGTTTCTGGCAATTATTCCATTTTTTCTCACCTTTTAAACCTTCCCTAGACCTACAAAAACATTTCAAGACAAAGATAAGATAAATCCGTTCAAACACACATTGGTACATGGCGGGATTCGAACCCAGGACCTGTAGATTGCAACTCAAGTGCTTGACCCCTGAGCCACCGACGCTCTTAACTCAATATCACTGATATTCAAAACATTTTTTAATCCATAATCTTTCAAATATGATTAAGTATACTGCTATTTAAATGATTTATTTGGCTTTGCATATTAACCAAATAATACACACTACCTATTGTGGATAACAGATATGCAATCCTCATTTGTAATCATTAACCGAATTGTGTGGTGGAAATTTGTACTAACAGCACATTTGCTTCACAATTTTACATGTTTGAACATATTAATATAAGAGAACATTTATTTGTAGAATATTCAGATCAGGATATTTAATAATAATATTGAATGAAAAATAAATATCCTATTGCCTTCACCTATATATTATTCTTACGTATAACTAAATCATTATTCCCATGATTTAAACCATCACCATCTCAAAGACCGGCAACGCATCTGCGGTTCGTCTGGTATCCTCCATGGGCGTCGTTGAACACCTCGGTGTTCCAGCTGCTCGTTTGCCCCCTTCTGCTATAAATAAACCGCTATGACTTAGGTCCTTCAAGAAGCGAGCGTGTTACCATCTTAAAGGTCGGTAGCGCATCTGTAGTTCCTCTGGTACTGCAGATGTCTATGGGCGTCGATATTGCCTCCTTCTCTTAGAAAAACAAATATTTAAAAGAAAAGATTTACTATAATTTCGAACTGTGGGGTGTTGTTTCAACATGTATTAGAACATTTTTTGCTCTCTATTTTTTTACGAGACTAAAAGGGATGATTACGTGTGTCGATACTGTAAAGCAAAGTTAAAATTAATAAGAACACTATTGAAATTATAATTAAATCTTTACCCGGAAGTACGTCTGTAGCATGTTTAATAAATGTAATTTTAAAAGTTTCCCTGGGCCGTCTCATATTAAATTAAAATTACTGAACATCTGTCGTCCACTTCTAATAAGTTTCGAAATAATGAATAATTAATTTCCCAAAAATATTAAAGGTTGATTTATATTTTACTGAGTACTACATTTTATACATATTTAATTTGATTGAAGAGACTGATTATATATTATGTTATGCAGGAATTCGTATTCTTGTAAATTATATTTATAAAAAAGTTAATTAAAAAGTTAAATTAGGTAATCAGTAATTTTTTAAACATTTAACTCCGTGCATGTCCTAGTATAGATTTACTATAATTTGTGTGTTATGGTGCAGAAGACCGATTGCGAATATTTGCAACATTTGATTAGTGTACTTTATGCCCGGTAGAGGCGCTGTATAGGCGTATGAAGATAAGGTATAATTACAAGATTTTAGAGTAAAAATAGAACAAAACATATCATGTTCCTGGTAAAAAAAACATCCAATTTTTCTTATAATTTTTAATAAGAAAGTCGCTGTAAAATAGTTCTTCAAAATCAAAACATTAAGAATTTTTTAATTAACTTTGGCGATAAACCGGTGCTCGTTTTAAAAGGTTACCGGCATTAATGAGATACATATCACCTTCAAATTAATGCGTGCGTTAATATAACCCTTTTATAATTACCGCGTCCTAATTACTACGTTAATGCCCAAATACATTCTCAAAATGATTAAGGAAATACTATGCCTTGAATTACTATGTGGGCTTAGTTAATATCATTTTTGGTTTCCGAGGCCGCATTTTTCGTAATAAATTCATGTTGATACTTATTTTTTAAATTATTTTATTTACATGACAACATTAAAATCATCACTTTCGTCAACCACTGCGGGCTAGTACGAATATTTGATTTTTGGTGTGCTTTAAGTCCGATAGATGCTGCACAAATTTTAATAAAAAAAATTTTGATGGCAATACGATGGCGATTGTTGAAAATATTCGTGGTAGGCCCAGATTTTCGCAGGTGTGTATGGTATATGCCCGATGCCTTGCGATTCCTAGTAGCCTTGTCAGTGTCATGACTGATTTTAAAGATTGGTCTATCATTTGATTCGCATTATCAAATTAATCGTTGATTTCCGAGACCAAAATCTCTGTACAAAATATATCATCATCCCTGTCATTAGTTTGACAAAACAGAGAGTTTCTAACAGAGGATTTAGGTCTCAGAAACCTACAGTAAGTGTACGAAAGTTAAAGGTTATTTACGTTTATAATAAGTTAAGTATTAAATTTTGGTCTTATTTATTTAGATTTTATGAAGCTAAAGTACTTGTGCTGCGTATTTGAATTCACAATCGAGATATACGTTGCTCGTTGCACTGCTATTTCATTTACACAGGGAATACTCGATGCAATACCCAGGTAGTCCATCGCCCGTATTGCTAAAGCAAATTTGCTGCTTCTATTAAAACTCGCTAGTGTACTTTCATTGATTTGATTTCAACATGCTAAATGGTTTTAAAAGCTCTGGAATTCTGCTAAAAAACATAAAGAAAGAAAGGAAACTAATTGTCTGTTGTAATTGACGTAACTCTTAAATATAAATTTACTCAGACAACAAAATAAAATAACAGATTGACAGCATCAGCTCAACTCTAAGCTCGAACCCGTACTCTAAGTCAGGGGTACCTAGGACATAGTAAACGCTGGCCCCGTGTGGGTTGGTTGACTCCACACATATCTTTGAATTTCTTTTTTGTTGGGTGTTTTCCTTCACCGTAAGAACGTCGGATATATGTACATATGTACATCGAAAAACACATTGGTACACGGAGGGATTCGAACCTAGGACCTGCATACCAACCAAGTGTTTAACCTTTAAGCCACCGACGATCTTAGCAGACATATAAGTAGTTGTAATTTTGATTAATTAATAAGATTTATAGTTCTGAGTTTTCTCTTTCAAACTTGGTTATGATGTTTTAATGTTTAATATAAGGTAATAACAGTTTCTAAGAACTTTGTAACGCCTACATTTTAAGATTTGATGTATTGTTGAACTCAGTAATACTGAAATATTAAGAAGTTTGAATGGCTCACCAAAATTGAATTTTTATCTCAAATGTCTCGTTATGAACATAATTGTATTAAAAATAATTAAAAAAAATAGTTTGGTTAGTTTTATGTGTGACTTAAGTGTGATTTTTAGATTTTAAATTAAATAAGTTGGGTAAATGTATGAGTTTTGTAATTCAAATAGAAAAAAGTGCATTTCACGATGACTAAAATAAACGCGTGGTAACGAAATACAAAGAAATCGAAAGACTTGCTCGGTGAGATGGCTTTCAATCGTTATATAGTCTCCGAGATTAAAATTATGTGTTTTATACTTATTGAGTAGCTCTGTAAAAGAGAAAATTAGATCTATTTGATTTCCTTTGAGATAACATTTTGGTAGCGACAAATTGACTACAAAATTATACATAAATTTAATGATTTTTGATAATATTCACGAATAGCTACAGAAAAAAAAAAGAACGATCCAAAAACTTTCTAATTTTCGTCTATTTTGATATATAAATTTAACTATCTGAATAATATTATAAATGCGAAAGTTTAAATAGATGGAGGTTTGTTAAAAGGTATCTTCAGAACGATTATATGGATCTCGCTAAAATTTGCCTTAATGTAGAACACTGCCTGGAAGAACACATATGCTACTAATTAAGTTTTTTTTTAATACCGCGTGGACGGAGTCGCGGACAAAGGCTAACTTAATTACAACTTCATACAAAATTGTTACGCAAATATAAAATCTTTGAATATTTATTTTCTATAAAATAATTTAAAATCATCCAGACAATAAATTAATTTGACACTATACACGTTATTTTACATCGCCCCTAAAATGCGATGACGATAACAAGCAGCCCCGTCATCGCCTGATTTATAACCCTCTTAACACTCGCCCCTACATTATATATTAAGATTTATTCTGTACTGAATTTATCTTATTAAAATGCAAATATTCTTTAAAAACAAATTGTTTAATAATAACGATCAGAAAGTATATAACCAAACATTATATGTAAAACAATTAATAGTGGTAGAATCTGTTCGTTTGTCACCTACTATACAAGTTATGCAAAACATTAGGCTACTTTAGTTGAATGAAAAAAAAAATTGACTCAATAGTTTTAAAAATTCTACCAAAAGTAATTTCCAAATTGTACTACAAAAATGAATTATTTATCATATAAAAAAATGTAAACCTTTTCATTGCAAAGCTATTAAATGAAAAACAAAACCTCCCGCAAACGAATACTATCAATTAGTTACTCTTTAGACAAATAACTCCTACACTATACAAAAAATTGTAATATATTTTTAATAGTTTTTTTAATAATCTCAGTAACCGTATTCTTATCGCAATGTAAAATCAGTATTTGCAAGCGTAAATTTCGTACGTTACTTTATTTCGTGTATCGAGTCTATAAATTTTAAATAATCGCCACGTGCATCCATTTGTTGAAGGTAAAACTGCATTCGAAATAAATGTTTTTAAAAACATACGGTACATTTACGTTGATACAAAAGATATTTATAGAATTACAATACTCAATAAACGATATTTAAGAAAAATTTTGTGTAAAATTTGACTTTGACGTATTGGTTTGATGATTACTTAAACTCTAACTTAGTATAAATGTCTTACAGTAAAATTATGCTCAGCTGAGCAAAACGAACCCACAAGTCGGGGGCTAGTGCTACAATAAGAACTATTGCTTGGTAATTATTTAGTGAAATCAAAGGGACTCAGGGACACTAAAAGAGTATAGTAGAATTAAATCGATATGAGAAATTATTAAAAACCTATCTAAACAATTTTACTATAGGGCTGTAATGTCAGACTTATCAAACACAGACATTTTTAAATCAATTTAATTTTCAAAAGTACTTGTTTCCATTTAATAAGACCATAAGTACCAAAGAAAATTCGGCACTATATGTCCCCTCTTGGGGGCCCTTGAGCCCAGTCACTCCTTGGAGCGTCCACCTAAGCGATCTTCTTGGTGGCGCAATTCGGTAACAATAACGAAGTAACAACTCGAGCCGAGGCTTCTGAGGGAGCCCTCGAGTCTTGTTACTCTTAAACGAGGTTCAGACTAAGCGCTACCTGCGCCCGGCCACCTCAAGTCCGGTGGAGCTGTAAATGCCTCTTCAAAGCAAACAGTGGTCACTTAATCCCAAAAAGTTTCTATATGTTGGAGACGAATAAGCTGAAAATAGACTTTTTTTATATTATAAGGTGGCAAACGAGCGAGCGGCCACCTGAAATCGCTGAAATAGCGAAGTGACCGTTGCCCATAGACATACGCAATTGCTTATGCGTTGCCTACCTCTAATCGACGGAGGAGAGAATGCACAGAAGGAAAATATTTTCCCTTTCCATGCATCCTCTCATCCGGAAAGTCTACTTCCACTTCCCATCGTTTCCTTATAAGAAAAACGGTGGGAAGAGAAAGAGGACTAAATTAGGGCTCCGGGACGCACATTCATCAGACGAAACGCGGAATTGCTTCCACTTCACGCCTGTCTTCCGTGTGTTATTTATCTTAATCGTAAGTTAAATAAATACTAAAATATTTTTTACAAAATAAGTGTCCCTCTTATAGAATTTTAGATATCGTTTAGAACATTAAGCGAGTATCGGACACAGCTTACATTTAATTTTATACTTAAACATGGGATTGCTTTTGTAAGCCCGTTTATTGGTATTTCGTATTGCTACCACGTTCCTAACATTAAATGTTACCCTTATAATTGAACTGTATTGAACATTTATACTGAATGTAGAATATTTCTAATATGTACTTAGTATTCTATAGTATACCAAAAGTTTTAATTATTTAAATGTATGGTATAAATACTTGATATTTCTACAATTTTTTTAAAATATAAATTCTTACATACTTACTACCAAAAGAGACATTTTAAACCTTCAGGCTCAGAGTTCAACTCAGTATCTCAAAAGGAATATTTTCTTAGTAAAATATACCACAAACATGTAAACATTGTGGCATAGTAAAAGACTCGTCTTGATTACGTATCTGTTATCTAGTCAATTATAGATATAAATACGAGTAGTTTTGTTTTATAGCGAAGCCAAACCTCAAAATGTCATACAGGAAAACAGTAACATAGACCTTTGTTTATAAATATTGAAAAATAAATTGAAGAATGAACGTTATCAAGTTAAAGTAGATTTAACTGCTTACGCGGACTCGTTTAGCTTGTTTTACAACTTATACGTCGTAAAATATATTCGACTTTCAGTCATGAACAACATCGTAAAAAAGCAATAAGCCTTAAAAAAATTCTTCCAATATATTTAACAACTGTCGTACAAAGTAAACAACAATGTTTTATTATGTAAAATTAATTAAACGTATGAATACATTTAATTAATTTATTTGTTATGACATATTTTAACGTATTTTAACGTAACTGAATTCAATTGCAGATGCGTTGCCTATCTTTAATTGCTTTAACGCTAGATGAACTACGGTTCCTATGCAGACAAATCTATAATAATAGAAAAGTCGTTTAAATAAGGAACACCTGAAACAATACAAAATTACAGACTAAGTACATTAGAAAGGAAATATTCAATGCAAACTGTCTTTCAAGATGTCTTAAGCGATAAAAGCCTTAGAGCGGGAAAGTCGTTGATATGGTAGACCAGATAAAGTTGGAGCTAAACGTAAGAGTTCCACCATATGTCGATAATAGCGCGACTCGCCAACTCTCTCAACGTGACAATTTTAAAACTTTGCCGGCTCTAAAACTAACTCGATACTCTCTTGCACGAAATAATATAGTTAGAAAAAAAACCATCATAAAACTGTCACAGGCAGAAATAAGAATCGCTGTACAATTCAACATAAGAGTTATATACAATTGAAGTTATGAAATCTTACTAATACTATAAATGCGAATGTTTAGATGGATGGATGTTTGTTTTAAGGTATCTTCAGAACGGCTGAACGGTTCTCGATGAAATTTAGCATACATATAAAATATACTTTGGAAGACCACATAGGCTACTAAACATGTTTTTTTTTCTTTATTCCACGCGGACGGAGTCGCGGGCGACAGCTAGTAACTAAATAAAACACTACGAAGTAAACCATGTAGTAAGTATGTTTGAGAAATTTTGACATCGAAAATAATAAAAGTCTGCTGACAGGCTTTTAAATACAATATACTAACTAAGAAAACAAATAGTTCTAAAAACAAATAAATTTTACATTTAAATAAAGACCAAAGAGTACCAAGAATGAACGTAAAAGTTATCTTGTATTTTGAGTTTCGTTTTACAGCCAGTTGCAAAAAGGTGTTAATTAGTAGACTGTAACAAAGGGAACCCAACAGCAGCTCCCATTCTCTGTTTTCATTTTCATTCGTGTTCAGTTTGCAGTCTCTCATTAAATAATACTCTTTGCTGGTATCAAATTTTTAAATTATAACGTAACCAAGAATATAAAAATTCTGGCATGGGGACGCCTTAATCAGCTTCTTCATTACACATATTTTTATATGTATAAATAAATTATTTCGCTGTATTGTGACGGTTTTTACGAGTATAATCATGTTTAGGCTATAAATGTTATTTTCATATTTTTCATTTCTTAGTAATATTATAAATGCCAATTTTTGGATGGATGGAAGGATAGTTGAATGGATGAATGAGTGGATGTTTGTTTGAAGGTATCTCCAGAACGGCTGCATGCATATCGGTGAAATTTAGCACAGATGTAGAACATATTCTATTAATCATTTCTTTAACTACGCGCAGACGGAGTCGCGACCGCTAGTTATACTATATAATGATGTTTGTCTTCTAAAAGATTTCTTATACATATAGTCACAAATAGAACAAAAAGGAGTTTTTAGAGTGAATTCTTTTAAAAAATCCGTGATTAATTAAATTTGTGAGTCTTTAAGAATTCAAGTGAATAATAAAGTCTTAGATAAGGTAGAAAAGTTATAATAAGTCGCAAAGAGGATCGCGTATAATCTTATAGGGGTAAAATAAGTTTCTTGAGAACTTCCACATGAAAATATTTGCCTTCGTATAACATATCGCATTTTGTTTGTAACAAATAACATTTTATTTATCGTCAAATAACAAAAAGCTGATATTTATCTCATATTTATAAAAGTAAAATAATTCATACAGTTGTAGAAATTAATCGAGAGTTAATAACAATATTATTTATTGGAACATTAAAAGTGATACAAGCCGCAAAATTTCTATTTCCAATTTACATATGTACATTTATCCGACGTTCTTACGTTGAAGGAAAACATCATGATGCAACCTGTACATATCTGAGAAGAAATTCAAAAGATATGTGTGAAGTCAACCAACCCGCACTTGGCCAGCGTGGTTGACTATGGCCTAGTCGCCCTTGACTTAGGGTAGGCTCCGAGCCCCTCGGTGGGGATGTATAGCAAGCTGATGATGAAGCCGCAAAAGTTACGCCGTTCATTCTATAACCTTCTATAAGGTCTATAATGCATAAAGACTAGCAAAGCCCACTCTTGAAATCATTGTCAAATAGATTCCCGAATTAAATTCATAATTAGCACATTCAATTTGGAACAAAATTAGAATCAGATTATGTCAGGTAAATTCGAATTACATTGTTAATGTAATTGGATCTATATGGAAATTAATACTAATTTATACATGTTATACAAGATTTTGTTAGTAAAAAATACCAAAGCAGTGATAAAAGACTAATTAAATATTTAAGTTGTTTAATTTCGGCTAAAACTTAGCTTTTAGTAATAATACATTTACTATAAGTAATTACTGATGATCTATACAATCTTAAGGAGACCCTAATATATATTCAATGTTTTAATCCATTACGAGGATATCGCAAGTTCAGTAACAGAGCGTTCATTGCAGCGTAACTACACGCCCCAGTAGCTCTCAACAGCCACGTTAGAACACTGATAAAGCATTAATAAAAATATAGTCAGCACATACGTATATATAAAATTATTGACGCATTTTGAAACAAAATTGTTTGTTTTATATTTCAAATAATACCAAATCTATTTTATTATACAATATTTACTAAAATTTTAAGAATAAAAATTATTTATACAATATTAAAAGCCTGATTTCAAATAAACGCAAAACAATTTAGTCACGAAGTTGAGTAAGTTTTGTCTTCTAGCACAATGTCATTACTTAATTACAAAATAGCTATTCAGAAGAGGAACCTAATTTTCTGGTTGGATCATCGCCAACATTCAAGTTGGCGAGTGTCCTATGTATGATGGCCAGCGATTACTTTCCGGAAACCTGTAAGTAAATTTTAGAAATAAAAAAAAACCTGACTATATTTTTATCTGTCAGGCTAGTACAATTGAATAGCAAATTGGAGTTCCAGGTACCATTGTAACGATGGGACGACGAGGAATCTTCAAAGGCTCTAAGTCTTTGACTGAGCAGAAGTGACGCAGGACTTCGAAAGGTAGAAACTAATATTATCAGAAGCCAAGGCACAAGCATCAATGCGATACTCTAGATAATTAGATCGGATAGAATATGAAGGAAATCTGCAGTATTTGTGCTGTTGCAGATATCGTTCAATTCGGATTATTTAACATTAGACGACCCCTCTGCTCTTTTCTCCCCTTCTATATGAAGAATAGAACTAAATAGAACATAGAAGTGAAAGATATTTGCTAATATCATGGTAAATTAACGTCTCTAATCTCTACCTAGTCATGTAAGGTGTTTGTAAATTGTTCTTCTTTTTTCGCCGCCTTATTTAAATGCACTTGATGGTGATATATTTATATAAGGGGATTTATATATGATTTCGTCACTAAGTCACAAGCTAGCGATGGTAGACTTAAACCCATTGGAATTTATGCTTGGAGAATGTTAAATTACCTGTTCAAGGCCATTAATACACTTCGCAATGTTCGCCGTTTAACTGCTCATAACTCATGTTTGCTGAATTATAGGTAGAATTTGGATTATTAATTTCAAAATATTATGCTGACTTATTTTTAAAATTAAAAATCGCTTCGCGAATTTATGAATTTATCAAATAGCACGGAGTTAAATAAAATACAATTTACAAAGTCAATAACTGTAAATAATTTCGTTAGCTACATTTTGAAATTGTATACCTATCGCTATTCGACTTTTGACAAATTTATGTTTTACGTAATGAATATTTTGGTGTTATATAGCACTAGCTGTCGCCCGAGACTCCGTCCTCGTGGTATTAATAAACATAATTAGTAGGCTTATGTGTTCGTCCAGACTGTGTTGTACAACAATGCCAAATATCAGCGAGATCCATGCGGCTATTTTGGAGATACCTTCTAACAAACATTCATTCGTCTATAAAAACACTCATATTTATAAAATTAGTAAGATGGCTAAAAGCATACAGGGATATCTGTTAAAAATCGCAAAACCTTAACCTTTTAACTTTTTAATAAAACCGTGGGGTCCTTATTTACTCTAATAGTATTACTGTAGGAAAGTAGGCTTTAGTTTAATTCCCAATGATAGTTTTAAAACATGACGTAATTTGAATATTAAAACGTAACATCTAATGTGGGCATGCCGCCACCGCAGCGCCGCCTGGCGGGCATTATGAGCACCAGTTACTACACGTTACTGATATTTACTTGCAATATTCGCATCTATATTGCTATTTCTAACACAAGGCTACATTAAGTGGCCATTCTAACAAATATACCTACATAGTAGACGAGTATATTCAAAGAATAATAAAATTTAATTAATGCATCATACAGTCATGATACACTTGAATAATTATAAATTTATAAAATCCTAACTGCATTCATGCACACGCATAATTTACGTCAGTCGTCGTGTGACAGAAAAAAAAATCACCTAACTAAATTAATTAAGAAAACAGAGAACAATATTTTTTAATTGGAATATGGTCGTAGTAATCCATGGTAAGGCAGCATTAGTTACTGCCTTAAATAAATAATCTACAACCTTCCCCTTAGTCTGTGCTCGGCCACCTCAAGCCCGGTGAAACTGTAAATGCCTATTTAAGGCAAACAGTGGCAATCAGTCACAAAAAAAACTTCCTCTTAGTACGTTCATTGTATCTATTCGGCCTCAAATAATGTTACATTTTCTTCATGATGACTTTCATACAAACAGTAACTTTTCATACAAAAAACTTCTGCTTTTAACGTTAAAATAATCAATTTAATTATCGTTGAGTATCGGGAATCGGTGTTAATTAGCAAACTACGACAAACGAACAGGAAGCTCTTTGCTGTCTTCTGTTTAAAATTATTCCAATATTTTAAATAAATACAAATTTATTTCAGTAAAGTGTTCTGAATATTATTGCTTCGGTGAATTAAGGTTAAAGGCCAGTTATACCATATGGATAGGTTGATGGAGAAATTAAGAAGCAAAAGGTTAGCGTGATATAAACATATGCGCAAATATGATGCAATAATATTTAATGTTGATTTCTTTAAAAGTAGAGGAAGATAAAAGAAAGTATGGATGGATTGTGTGAAAGATATGCGTAAGAAGGGATTGAATTCAGATTTGACCGCTATAAATCATATAAGGAGTAGTACAAATTGTACCGATTCTCCGTACGTACAAGGGCGAGTTGATGATGGTGATGAGTTCAAGATTAACCTATCAATGAATGATTTTTGATCAATAAAGTTTTACTACAATATGAAAAATCTTATATTATAAATATTTATTTTTCAATCTGAACTCTTTTGAAACGTAAATGTTTGCGTCTTGAGTTTAGTCCAAAAATAGTTTTTTTGTATTTATTTCAATTGGTTTTAAATTATTGTACGAACATCGCGGTAAGCCGACCTGCGAAAAAAGCTATTGGTTTTATTTATGGCCCCTGTTGGGCGTATATCGAGCTTTAAATTTCAAATAGTACTGATAAATTGAATGACTGAACAAACTGGTAGATTTTTTTAGGCAATTGTTAATTTTTCAAATTTAAGTGAAAATGCACAATATTTATTACTGGCCAGTTAGTTAATTTAAAAGATTAAACTAATGTCTACCGGATAATCGGACTGAGGAAGCAAACATTATTTTTTTCTTTGGTCGTATTCTTGAAGTATATTAAAGTGGATTCCTTTATAGGGACGTCCATTGCCTTTTAGAATTGTTCTGTTTACCTAAGGGCCCCCGCACACTAGAGACTTTTATTCGCCCGATATTTTGATCGTGTGTTTAATTAGTATAAGCATGTATTCGGTTGTTATGTGCGAACCTCCATGCTCATACTGATTAGTCGAACAATTAAACTACCGGGCGACTAAAAGTCTCTAGTGTGCGGATGCTCTTATGGATGATCTTTTACGTCTTTGTAATAAAATGTTATAAGATAAAACTATATAAGCACCAATAATCAATCAATCTACGTGTGTTATAAAGGCAGTAGGGGAATTGATAAAACTTTGTATAGAAGTCTGAAAAGTTATATTGAAATAAAATGAAAAGATAAAATATTTTAATATACACTTTGTACGTTTCAAAATTTGCAATACAATAAAGTGATAAGGGTTCCATTTTTTCTTTTAAGGTACGGCACCCTAAAAAGTAACTATTGTACTTTGCTTTAATAGAAAAAGATGAAAGTGCAGTACTCGAGTCGAATGAAAATGTTTGCTATATAACAAACGTAAAAGAAGCGCTCGAAATAAATTTATCAGTGTCGTTCAGAATCCCTCTTGAGAGCTGGAAATTAAGTGTCGCACAATGTTCGAAAGCATTATTCTTGAAAACGGAAAATCAAAACAACATTAGTTACTTGGAAATGTGCCCTGAGAAAAATCGAAAAATATATCTTGATACGAGAACATTTAATCGACATTTCTATATTTATCAACTGAATTAAAAGTTAAAATTATCATTGACTAGCTGTCGTTCACGATTCCGTCCGCGCGGTATTAAAAAAACACGATTAGTAGCCTATACATTCTTCCAGACTGTGTTTTATATATGCCAAATTTCATCGAGATCCGTTCAACCGTTCTGGTGATACCTTCAACTACACATCCATCCGTCCAAACATTCGCATTTATAATATGAGTTTGATTTATTTAAAAACTAAATTGAATATTAAACAATAGAGACGCTCGATACATTACTCGCAGAAATGTTAAAAAATATAGTTTCTTGAAAGTGTGGTTGAGTCCGCAATAACATCTTTTGCAGGGATAGGCCTACTCCACTGGTTTGATACTATGACCAGTGTAATACCGCGAAAAATGCGATGCTGATTCAATCCATATTCTCCCTAGGGTAATTATATAGTTAGTCGGGCTTATTCGTCATTTAAATTAATTACCGACTACCGATTACTACGTTGGAATTTGCAATATTTAAGCTATTATTAATTCCATTGCCAAATTAGCTTTAAAACCCACCTGTATCACGCAATACTCATGTAACAACGATATATGTAGACTATTTTAATATTTTGCTTGATACAGGAAAATAGCAAGTTACGTACAAACGGTTGCTTCTTTATCAGTAACAAAGGGTGAATTGTGAACATGCAATATCTCGCAGCACAATAGTCGCGTGATTTAGCATTACGCCGCGACACATCGGGCGCTATCGCGACGACGACAGGGACGAGTCGATGCTTTGTGCCGTGCGTACAATGCACAAACTTCACGAACGACTCACAATGAATATTCGCTAACTATTGAATTGCAAAGGATTTTTTATACTTTTATATCAAGAGAAAGATGTTACTCAACGATTATTTATAAGACAACTTTGTTAAACTGACCTTCCTTAATAAATAACGCTTTTTATTTCTCTTTACGAAGTCTTATTCACGATAAACTGACAATTATACATATAAATATACATATAAAATAGTTTTCTAAATAAATTCATCGCGGTGAATGCTCGAATTTCAGTCACCTAAATAAATTTGAGCGAAATCAAATTCAGATTCAAAGGAAGTAGCGCAGAGTTCATCCGGCGCGGTAACAGGATCTGTGCCCCTTGATATTTTCACATAACTCCGGATGTTTGCAAGCTACGCCATATCTTGGACTATATTTACTTTATTATACATTTAATTCAACATCATTTATTCTAAAACAGTACTTACTTTTATCTTTGAAGACTTCTGGTATGTGTTTCGGATTTTTCCCCGTATTAAGTAATTTGAGCGTAATTATTATTAAGATGAAATAAGCACTAATGAAATTAATAACCGTTATTAATAATGAGTGATAATAAAAAAAAATATTTATAAATATTTTATTATACTTTCATCTGTATCGAAACACAGTCAGTATCATTTTAATTAAAGACTAAGTTGCCATGCAATCCGAGGAACTGTAGGCGGAGTTCAGGATTCTTCTTTCCTTTGACACAGTTTATTAATTAACGGTACCAACGTAACAATACTAACACGAAACTTCTTAGGTTGCTGATGTTCCAAGGAGTTTTCAAATATTGTATTTCAAAACCTCTTTGAGCTTCACAGGTAGACTTTGAGTTGAAAATCTTGTTCCTTCGCTTTATGATAAATCATGCGGCTTGTACGTGATACTGAGAAATTTCATTGACCAAATAATTGTTTTAAAACAAATTTTTGGCCTTGTTTTTATTAAAGTAAAGAAGCGGGATAGTAATATGTTTAAAACGCAATTAGTGAAAATTCACATAACCATGTCATGTAATAATTAATTTATCATGGGTTTTTAATACCAAAATCTAATAAGTTAAAATAAGTTGTTATATCTGTTTGTCAAAGATAATGGCAGGGCTTTTATCCAGATATATATGTCTCAGAAACCCACGGTTAGTGTGATAGGCAATATCATAATCTAAACAAGCATCAGTCGAGGCTTCAAAGTAAGTTTTATGAGCCTCAAGTTTTGTAAAGCAAACAGACTTTACAAAGCCTTAGAAAATGTTCAACATTTTTATGTTTCGCATTACGGATACTACTAACAAATAAACTTCGGTATTTGGACTAAGAACAGATAATATTGAAAAACTTTTTATTATCTTTTCATAAAACTTATGAGAAAAGTTTTGAAGTTTTTGTCGCCCTTTATATGTTGTGTCTCTTTGATTTAGAACATTCATAGAGTTGGCCAACAAAATGTAAAAGGACACGTAAACAGCTCTACGTTGTTTTCCTTTAATAAAGTGACTTTCTTGACCAGTTGTTAAGCTGACATTAAAAAAATTGGTATTCTGCCATTTACCAAAAGATCGTATTTAAGAACACAAACATGAATGTTTTATGACAATTTTATGCACATATTTTGGGCGAAACTTTCCAAAGTAGCAAAAAGAAAATAAACGACACTTGTTACTGAACATGGAACGGGAATATTAAGGAGGATTACGTGACTCAACTTCTTAAAGGGATGGATTTAGAGTAAATTGTAATTATAGGTTGAACAATTCCTTTCAAAACAATTTAAATAATTACGATCACATTTTTTTATTTAACTGAATAAAAAAACACAGACGAATTGATAACCTCCTTGTTGAAGTCACCTAATAATGAAGTGACGTAGACAATTTTTTTTAAGACAATAAAATAAGTCCTACTATTCATTACGATAAGGGTCACCTGTAACAATTTTTTTCTTGGTAACAATTCGATTGAATTGATGAATTGATGAAAGATGATTATCTTTATATTATGTATGTGTATTAACAAAAAATATTCTTGACAGTCAGACGGACGGACAACAAAGTGATCCTATAATGGTTCCGTTTTTTTCCTATGAGTACAGAACCCTAAAAACGCAAAATAGGGCTCTCGATGCTTTCTACCATGTCACAATTTGTGATGATTTAAAAGTTTTTAAGGCTCTCTATTACATATTTTCAAATATTTTATAACGCTTTTGTTAAACGGTTGTAAGTAAACCAAGTTTTCGAGTAATGCATTATTTTTACCTACACTGAATTTATTATGTAAGTTTTTATGTAAATTGCCAGCCGTGATTGAGTAAAGTTTGTCAATATTTTCCACTTCTGCCTTTATTACTCACAAAGATTGATTGCTACTTGCGAGCGTAAGGTTTTATTGCAAACTTCTACGTGCGTAGGTACTATATTTATGTAATGGCTACTTATGTAATAAACGAGTTACTTTTCAATCATTACACATAGTAGTTATTGAATAAAAAAGAAGATTGAGATTTGATTATCAGCTAGATTATCTGTGCTAACTAGTTCCTAATATCCGATTTTATTTTATTAATTTTAGCGCAAATACACTGTAACTTTTGAAAGGTTTGAGTTACTTGGTCTTGAGTCTTACTTTGTATACTTTTAAACACTAAAATAAATGATCAATGTTATTTCTCTTACCAATACATAAATATAAATAATTCAGATCGTGCATCGATACGATTTATTTCTCAAGACGGTTACAGTTTGACGATGGACAAATCAATCTCTACGACATTTACGTTCAGTAAATGTTAAATTGTGTTATTTCAGTATACTTTGTTTTGACCATTTAAATTATATTATTACGTGTTCTGAAATTCTAATTTGAACCAAGAACATATACATTGCTTATGTATTCATTCGAATGAAATTATCTTAATTATTTTTTATATTATAAGGTAGCAAACGAGCGAGTGACCATCTGAAATCGCTGAAATAGCGAAGTGACCGTTGCCCATAGACATACGTAATTGCATATGTGTTGCCTACCTTTAATCGACGGAGGAGAGGATGCACAGAAAGAAAATATTTTCCCTTTCCATTCATCCTCTCATCCGGAAAGTCCACTTTCACTTCACATCCTTTCCTTTTAAGAAATAGGGTGGGAAGGAAAAGAGAACTAAATTAGGCCTCCGGGACTAAGAATAAATGAATAGCAAATATTATCTTAATTTAAGAAAAAAAAACCCCTATAATATCATCATTACAGTAGAAACTATTTTTAAAACTAAATTAAAGAGTTCAGTCCAAACTAGACTAACTAGAGAACATATTTTAAGTAGAGGCTTCGAACAACTAAAGACGTCAAAGAGTTTCGCGTTTCCTTTGTTTCTCAATTTACTCATTAATGGCGTCTCATTGTAGGTTCATACTAATTCTCAAAAAAGTTTATTTACATGTTGTGAACTTAAGCTTTGAAATAGAATAACTTTGTAACATCGTAGCAAAATATTTAAGTAAAAAATTTAAAGCAAACGCTTAATACTCTTTTACAACTTAGTTGATGTCTGGAAGCTGAAAATGTTTCATGAAGTTTACGATGAGACCAAAGCCAACCAATATTCGACGAACATGCAAGCTTTATAAACTGCTTGTTTACTAAGAGTATTATGGTCT
>NW_013530391.1:2549988-2623968 GCF_000836235.2 Papilio xuthus
AACAAACAAACGTAACCGTAACGTAAACTACTATTGAAATGTATACACAAAATAAATATTTACCGTAACTCCGCGGTAAAATAACGCTACTATACATTTATCTTCAATTTATGCAATTATATTTTTTGTTTTTTTTTTACAGTTCGCTGTTAGCTGAAATTCAAAATTTTTAATAAAAAAAGGTTAAATAAATGCACTTCTTCATTTCAAGTTTACTTTATCTATTTGACTACCATGTCTAATTACATGTTTATTCGTACTCGCAATATCCATGAAAAAAGGTGCAAAGTTCGAGCTTTACGATGATACAATTTTTATAATACATTATGATTTTAAAGAGAGAAATTTATGAGAATAGACGTTGCGTTCACATTTTTTTTGACTGAATTCCCACTGTTTGCCTCGAAGAGGCATTTACAGCTTTAAACTCACAAAGTCGCAAAGAACTTTTTTTCTTAGCAAAAAGTGGCCAACAAATAAGGGCGTGAATTTGCCAAAACAGCGAAGTGATAGATATCTGCATTTGGAGATGCTTTGTCTACCTTTGACTACTGCGCATATGTTTGCTATAAAACAAATTATTGTAGATTTTCTAAAAACAAACAGAGAGTTGATATCGAGCACCGGAAATTGTCATTGTTGGCGCTGATCCAGTCGGAAAATTGTGCTCCTGGCCCGGAACACTGTCTTGTAATTAGGTAATGACTTTGTTGAGGCTACAGCTCATTTAATGTTTAGCTCCATATCACTTTAATGTAAACTTCTTAAACTTTAATATAATGAGTATGTATATCAATATGTATCCAGTTTTTTTTTATCAGTGAAGGGTGCAAACAAGCGGTGAGAACAGTAAGGTGATCAATGACACCCATGGACATCCGCAACAACAGAGGAACTGCAGACGCGTTGACGGCCTTTAAGGAAATGGTATGCTAGCTTCTTGAAGGACCCCAATTTGTATTGGTTTGGAAATACAGCCTAGAATCGACCGTTCCATAACGCGGCTGTGCGAGGCATAACGATGCGCGAGAATCACACCGTTGTAAATTCTAACAAAGTAATAATCACACAAATATAGTTGAACCTGGATGAGCGAGACCAAGAGAGCGCGATATTTTTCTCGATTATATAGGTTCCTTGCTGATCCAGTTCGAATGTATAGACCACTAATTATAATTAAATTAATGCTATTTAACGTATTATACAAACACAATTAACCTAAGTTTCTCATGTTAAAATTCAAAATAAGGAAAAAAATCAGTACCGATTTTAAATGACATTTAGTTTACAATTTGCTCTATAACCCAAAATATACAACTTGGTATAAGGACGTCAAATATAAGTAAAATACCTTGCCTAAAGGGACTCCTTTTATTAACATATTTTAGTTAATTATTCGGTTTTTTTTTTAAATTTTATTTTATATCATAGATTTAAGAGTTTATGTATTATAAGTATATATATGTATTAGGATGTAAATAATTAATAAAAATAATAAGTAAAATACCCTTTTAACATTTTACCTAATTTCGTGAGCAGATATACGAGCAACGCCATTCCGTTCAACGATAGCTGATAAGTCAAGAACGTGCTTTTGAATAAATCGTTCGCTTACGTGATACGAATAATATATCTAATGCGCAAATTTACGATATGAAAACCAAATAAATCTTCAACATCGTTATTTCAAGTACTGATCTATGATGCAAATTATAATTATTTCAAACTAGCGCCGCCCACGCGTAATTAAAGTAAATTAATTGCCTATGTGTTCTTCCTGCCAAATTTCAGCAAGATCCATGCAGCAGTTCTGTAAATACTTTATAACAAATATACATCCATCCATCCGTCCAAATATTCGCATTTATAATATTAGTAAGATTAAAAAACTTAACAACAGCGTTTGAATTTGAACTTATTAATTAACTTTACAAAACTTCTTTATAAATCAAAAAACCTTCTGGGCAATTTTTTTTAAGACTACGAATATCTCTACACTATTCGTAATAGAGATAAAATACTAGATAAAACTTCAAATTCTCCAAATGTTAAGTACATACATACTTAGTATTGTCCTTTTTTCATGCATTTTTCAAATTGTTGATTCCGTGATGTTGAAATTATTCCAAATATTATATACACCAAAACTATTAAATATATTCCTCGCCAGTATCAAACTGTCTTTCATGCATAAGTAAAATTAAACCTAGAAAGTTGAATACGTTCATGTCTATCTCAACTTTGAGAATCTTTTAACAAACCCTTACACAGTACTAACGAAGTGGAAGTTAAAAATACTTCACGAGACATAAGTTGTAAACTAAGTTATATGAGTCTGAACAAGACAGTTAACTGCACTTTAAAACATTTCATGGCTTATCTTCTACATATTTCTGTAATAAGTTAAAATATTTTACGTATTATATTTTTAAAAAAGTAGATAAATAAATAATGTAATAAAAGGAGACGTCTCTTCTTCCTCCGATTCATTCAATACTAGAAGGTCTATCACGAAAATTTGCGATATGATATTTCGTAATATCGTAGTATTGCATTACCATTTCATATTTCTAATTTTCTTCGTAAAAATACGTTCTTTAATGAATATCAGAGTAAATAAAGTATTAAACGAAACGTCTATATCAGAATAAAACAAAAAGAAATAAAACGACTTTCAAAAGAACGTACTTAAGGGGCTTTTCTTATTTTAAAACTGTATGACAAAAGAACAGTTCTCTGTCCAGCGCAAACTTTGTACGTACTTTTAAATGAACTATTGACGACTACAAAGAATATTTAAGTTTTCGTTCAGAAACTATACCTTTGTGTGTTTAATAGCCTTTAGTCAAACTAATTTCATATTTATTTTTTTATTTTTTTATTCTTTTATTTGAAATTACTTTAGTAAAAATTATAAATGGCCACAATAAATGCAATGTGTTTATTTTTTTTTCTCAAATTTACCCAGATTATTTAAAAAATGTTATAAAACTTAGGAAAATATGAACAATTCGTTTTGAATTTACAGTTTAAAGAAACACTTGATAGTTACAGGAGTAAACAAAATCATATTATGCGACTTATACTCATTAAGTGATTTGTTTAATGTATAAATAATGTTTATTTATAAAATAATTACTGCGCTTGACAATTATTTTAAATTTATGGACTGAATATTGAAAATTAACTAATGTAATTTATTCTAGAAATACTGAATTACGAGCAGATATTTTTATGAATTAGTGCTTGTTCATATTTAGCTCGCGGCTGCGTTAACCAGTTCAAATATCCGAAACCTGGTTATTTTAGTCGCTAAGCGAATTACAAAATATTATATCTTTAAGGCGCAGCGCACATCCAAGACATTTCTATCTGTCATCAAAAGCAGTCGCTCGTAACTTGTTTGTCAAGATCGTCGTGAGTAAAGCTGCTAGAATTTTCAGGTTGGCGGTGCAAATCTATACAGCTGACACGTAGACGCTATGGCTGACGACTAGCGACGACAATTTATGTTTGCATGGAACGCACGCAACGTGATTCCCTCAAACTATACAAAGTAGTTCTGATGAATACATTGCTTTGTGTACGAAGGGCCTTATTTGACATAGTAAGCTAATCACGAGCTGCGCCTCTAGTTGTATGTCAACACTCGTATATATCACCATATATTAGAAATCTTGCGACTACGTCTCCGTGTCTGATCACAAGCAGTGAGAGGGTTAAATACCGTAGATGTGCATAATTGTCAACATAAAAATGTTTTGAAATTATAACAAGGTTTATGGAAAGAGATACTCTGTAGTAGACCTTGAAATCTCTAGAATTTATTTAGAATAATAACATTGTAATAGTTATTAAGTTTAATAAACTAACTCCATTTTAAATGTAGTTAATATTTATGACGGTAAATTACATCCGCCATAATTGTGATGGGATTTTATCACGTAGGTTAAATAAATTTCAAAATAGATTAAGGCAGTTTATTTAGAGGTTCATAAATCAAGCGACGCGACTGTACCTTGTTATCATCCACCCGCGCCCTCTGGGGGATGTGAAATAACAGGTAAAGGCTAAAATAAATTTTAGATGTACCGACATTTATTACAGGTGGAGTAATTTAATGATAGAAAAACCAGTCGTGGAATGATAAATAAATGATAACATTATAGTGAAAAATATGTTTTAGGGCCATAATCATTTAGTATTTTTAAATGAAAAATTTTACATTAATTAAAAAATCACAACAACAAAAATAACGATCGTACTGTTAGCTAAAAAAAGTCGGGAATTATTTTTTAAATATCGAACAATTCATTTTTAAATTTGATACACAATGTTCGATATTTATTAGGGTTGGTCACATTGGTTCAAACACATAGACATCCGTACCAAAAATAATCCTTCTAGGTCGGTCTGATAAAAAAGGATTGAATGGTCCGATGTTTGCCAACCACTTACAAGTTGAGTGCAAAGTAACGATAATCGCCAACGAACTCCGAGTAATGAACACACTGCTTGCTTACGTTGTTATTTTAATAACTTTAATTACAGTTACGTTTAATTATTGTATTGATAAATTGAATAGTGACAATCCTAGTTTTATTGAAATTAATAAACACGTGATATAATGTTTTTCTCTCAATAGTCCACAACGCACTTTTATTGGCTCATTAAAATGCGTTAAAGACTTTAAAAGCACACACATAAACACATAATGGAAAGTTAATAAAGAGTGTAATTATTTGCACACTCATTTTACTTTGTACTTTTACATTTCCCGTTATAAAAGTTAATGTTAAAATATTTTATTGTTTATGTCAGGCGAAGTCTTAACTATGTTAAGTGTAAATACCTTTTACGATGTTTAAGTCTTAAACGATTTTAACCCAGTTTCTTTCGAGCAATTAAAAGTATTTTAAATGACACAAGTTAAGCTGAAGATTTTATTACTTTGATTTTCTTATAAAACTATTTCACAGTTCGGTTCGCTAACGTTTCCGATCGGAATTTATATCTGTTGGCGATTTCAATTAAAACTTTCTCTACCGTCTTTATCTGTTTCAAAATAAGAATAAAAAATGTCCAACGCTTTCAAAAAAATTATTTCATTCTTCGACTTTTTTTGGATCATACTTCAGTTACATTTTTTATTTAAAGATTTTTTTCATTTAGCTATTTTGATATGAGGTCTAGTTACAATAGTTACAATTTTATACGATGGAAATTAATATAATAGTTAAAAATACGATTATACAATTTATAAACCCAGTACAGAGCCGTAAATAAAGCTTGGACAAAAGCATAAAAGCTGAATATTATTATTGTGTAGATTCCGATTGAATATTCATGAGAATGAAAGCGGGTTGCACTCGGATCAGGTAGATTCATGCATTGATAACACAGCCTCTACAACCCTTAACTGTTTGTATACGGGTTTAGACACGATATGGATGTAATTGAATTATTATTGCATGTGTCTATATCATACTAATATTATAAATGCGAATGTTTAGATGGATGGATGTTTGTTAGAAGGTATCTTCGGAACAGCTACGTAGGTCTAGCCTAAATTTGGCACAGATGTAAAACATAGCTACGAACAGATAGGCTATGGATTAAGTTTTTTTTTTAACTCCGCGCATGAAGTCGCCGCCGACAGCTAATGTTAACATATAAATGAATATTTAATATTAAAATATAATCTTACTAAATAACTAACCATTACAAAGTAAATGAATTAATAACTATTTAACTAGCATAAACAGAATTTATCAATTTCAGTATAGTAACGCTTAACACGTTGTCAAACGTCATAAACGTCGGAACTTACCTTTCAATCACATTTAAATAATTATTTTCGCATTTGACTGACTAATTATTAAACGTTTGCGAAACATACTTATAATTTGCAGACAAATAGGCACTTAGCTTGTGTAATAAAAATGGACAAACTAGAAAAACACCTTAGTTATAATGCATTATAGGACATAGTAAAAATAATATGCTTTTTAACCTTTTGAATAAAATGCCAAGAACTTATTTATACAGAAATACACGTGAACCATTTCGTTGCTAACCCAAGCAATTATGTCGCAGCCGCAATTGGAAATTAAATTTATGTTTATTGGAAAACATTGATCGTGGTCTGGAATTCGTTGTTGTTTCCAATTGTTTGTTAACTTGCTTAATTAACATGATTATTCCCTCGACCGGTAATCACAAGCATACTGATTGTTTTGTTTACTTTTAAATCCTAGCTAAAGGAACTATCGAAAAATTTAAAACAAATGAACATTTTATTTTTATTAAAAAAGTGACTCCAGCGCCTTTTCCCTTGTAAATATTTTATAGATAGAAAGATATAAATCTTCAAAAGACTAACTTTACGGGAACTTCAAACATTATTACAAATAACAACACTGCATGCAAAAGGAATTACGATAGACAACTAAGTAGCGTTAATTTATATGAGTGCCTTTAAACCTCGACGTCTTTTTAATTTTACTGAGTAATACTGGACTATTAGAACAGTAGGTCAAACAAGCAGTAAAATAACTCTTAAATTATGTTGATATGTTTACTTGGTTGTCTGAAAATATCAGATCAAATACGATACGTTATCGTTGAAGGTAAATGTTTTCGTATAAAAGTTGTAAGAAACTTATTTCGTCACGATAAGATTATAGTCGATCCTCTTTGCGACTTACAAGTTTTCTTCCGCATCTAAGTCGTTGTTATGCGCTCGAATTCTTAAAGCGCTTTGCAAGGCTTGCAACTTTAATTAATCACGCAAAGTTAAAAAGGATTTCCCTCAACTGAACGCACAACTTTCTGCTTTAATGCTTCGGTTTCGTTTAAAACTTAATCGAAATATTAATCGTGCAATGATTTGTGGTAAATTTCCTTTAAAATATCAATTTGAATAAGTGGCACATCTTAAAGAACAAGCGTTTTTTAGTCCACATCTTGTCAATATTACAATACTGCCGTTAAAGACAAATTTCAAGAGGTTCTTACTTAATGAAGTCCAAAGTTCATTAATACGTAATTGCATCAATATGTTAGAATTACGAGTACTATGATTGTTGTCAAGTGCCTAAGTTCTCGTTATGAACGAACTCTATTTGTAGGTAATAACTCTACTCAATTTAACATTATAGTATTATGTATAAAACTAGCTGACCCGGCGAACTTTGTTCCGCGGAGGAGGTAGCTTAGGGCAACAGTAGAACGGACATCCAGATATCCAGGAATCGCATGGCCTTGCTTCCGTCTTTGAATATTCTTCGATAAAGCATTCCAAGTATAATATTACTTAATAAATTGGAAAAAAATAAATAAAGACAGAACAAATCGTATCCTATGTCCGTCTCCTGGCTCTAAGCTACCTCCTCACCAATTTTCAGCCATATCAGTAAAGCCGTTCTTGAGTTATAAATAGTGTAACTAAGACGACTTTCTTTTATATGTATAGATATTTAAATAAGCATTAAATACACCATAGATGTAAGCATTATAGAGCAAACAAGTCAGTTAAACGTAACGTCTAAAGGAGTTTAGACGAAAACAATAAGTTAGCAATTCGTAACTTGTCCGATCCTCGTACGAACTACGTAGCAACTAACCTTATTTGTGTTTACATTGTAAGCTAAACTCGCAACAAAGGTATGTTGAGTTTGCTAATATGATACTGCTGCGAGTGTAAATTGTTTAATAATAATAATCCTACTATATCTAGTTCTTGAGTAAACTTGGTTCTATAGTTGGTCTTCTATAGATATCTGTAACATCTATCAGTTATATGATATCTAATATCGACATTGTCCCAAAATATAGCCGCTTTTATACTTGGTTTTTGAAGGTTCTGTGACATTTAACTCTTATCGTACTAATTACTAATATTATAAATGCGAAAATTTATGATTACGAATGGATGATTGTTTTAAGGTATCTCCAAAACGGCTGCATCTCGATGATATTTGACATAGACGTAGAGCACAGTCTGGAAGAACACTTACACACTTATTAGGTTTTTTTTTTTAATTCAGCTTGGCACACGACCGCTAGTTCTTCATAAATTGTACCTTCAAAAATTCAAGAATGTATACGTTACCAAACTGTTTGTAATAAAGGTAAGTAGGCAATCAATCTCCTAAATTACTTTGCAATCAGTCGTTAGCTTCCGTAATTTATTTATTTCTCTTTGTGGCTTTGTTGTACTTAATTCTTCTATATTTTGTTTCTTTATTGTAATGTTAATTATCACAGTCTGGTTTTAGTTTTGAATACATACTAATTACTGGAGTAGTTAATAATATGAATGAAAGCCTTACCTCGACATAGATAAGGTAGGCGTTGGAAGGATCGCGTGCTCCGACCTGTCACAACAAATAATTCGCACAGCGATAAAACAAAACGGCATATTAAAACCTTTAAACGTATATACTAGCGAGTTGGTCATTATTATTTATGTGGTTTTTATGGAAATTATTTTAATAATTTCATTTATTATCAATAAATAATACTACACGATTGTTTTACTACCTATTGCGATATAAATAAATGTTTGTATATTTGTCTCCTATGTGTTTCTAAACCAATTTAATGAAAATTTGGTAGAGTTCTCTGTGGACGTCAAAGTCTGTTGCTGCCCTAACTCTATATTTACATTTTAATCAAGATTGAATGAATAAAGATGTAAAAAAGTGATGTATTCTTAGAATTTTAATTATCAGATCATATTTTTTTAGCTTTCATTAGTAAAATAATTACAAGTCACGAAAATTACAATGCGGAAAACTTTAATATACATCTTACACGCGACTTTGTGATTTCGTAATGTTGACGTAATTAAAGTTAACAAGGAACAGTTTGCGACATCCCAATAGCGATGATGAACTAAAGTAATCAACTGATATAAAAACGGCTACACACTCACGTATATTCGTACGGTGGCGGCACCGACTAGTTTCGAGTCCATCAGGGCCCTACATCAGGGTTAGTGGGACTGGTATTCGGACCGATGGGCTCGAAACTAGTAGATGCCGCCACCGGACGAATATACGTGAGTGTTTACCGTTTTTATATCAGTTTATTATAATATTTCACGAAAATTTGAATGATTTAAAGTAAAAAATAACGGTGACTTTTCAAAATAATATTCAATTGTATGACGTCACTAGGTCTTCTTGTGAACATGTAAGTTGTTAAGCGTTATGTTTTATATCCGTAATCCTTAATCTCTTCCTATTCTATATTTATGTATAAAACAAAAATTTAATTTGATTTTAACAAACAACAATTCACGAAAAATACCTGCTAAATACCACACGTAAACCAATTGGTTATGTTTATCGCTATTATTGCCGCGTTCCTTAAGTCGTTGTATGAAAAACTACACTAAACTACTCCCTTAACGTACAATTGACGGTTCTAAGATTAGCAGTATGACATAGTTGTTTGTTGAATTTCAAGTTAACACGTAAACATCAGTTAACCTAAAACGTCTTGTTATGTTCGAGTTACGATCATCCAACCGGCTGTTTACATCCTCCATATTATCATGCATATCCATTGTACGCCAAAACCGATATTTTCCACAAGCGTTCACCTATATCATGAATAAACATTGGCTTACGCGTGTTTACCACAACTTTATACGAGCTTATATTTATATGATATGTATTGAAGGAATAATCAAATCATCTTACTTCTTACTGATATTATAAATGTGAATGTTTACATGGATTGATGTTTGTAGGTATCTAAAGAACAGCTATTCTCGTCGAAATTTGGTATACATAGAGAACATATTGTGGAAGAACTAGGCTACTAATTATATTTTATTTTAATTCCGCGCGGACGGAGTCGGGCAACAGCTAGTAGATAATATTTGTCACGTTACTAGTGTGCAAAAATTAACGCATTAACTTCGATTTACTACAACTAAAATACTTAAAACTGGGCCAGCGTAGTTTGACTATGGCCTAGTCACATCTAACTTAGGTAAGCTCCGAGCCCCTTGGTAGGTACGTATAGTTGATGATGAACATAGAAGCAGTTTTAATTTGATGGCGAAGTTGTTATAGCGTGCTGAATAATCAAATCTGTATTTTGTATGCACTGTTCACTTTTAAAGTAATAAAGCTTGAAGCAGTAAAGGTAGTACTGTCTATAAAATGTTTACAGCCCTGTGATTTTATATAAACAAATAAAGCTCACCTGCTCTTTTCTTTAGGGTTATTGACAGCCTTGTCTGTATTTTCGGCCAATATTTAAAATGCCCGATATTAAACGAATAATTTGAAATAAGAAATGTACCTATATTACTTCTAACAATAACAAATTACCATTTACTTTGGAGACAGCATTTTCAGTTTCAACAGTATTGTAATAAATAGTCCTTAGTTTTAAGTCATTTTATAATAAAAATTTTCCAGCACTTGATAGATAAACTATTGGGAGTTTCCGGATTATCCATGCATTATTGAACATCCTGTATAAAATTTAGTATATACAACATTAGCTGTCTGACGATTGTTTTCCGAAACCTATCGTCTGTAAGAAATATCGTCATCCCTGTCATTATCTTTGGTAAAACAGAGATAATAATATGTTTAAACGGAGATTTTGGTCTCGGAAAATCACATTGAATAGTAATTCTTTGTCCAATTTAGACACACGAATAATGTTTTCATTCATTTATTTCGAAGTGTACATAAACATTTAAAATTTAAGGTAAATTAACTCAATAAGATTAATCTTAATTAACATATTAATACAATGACGCAAACATATTAGGTAACAAGTACGATTAATGTTCTGACACGTCACTCGACTCTCATTAATTAGAATTAAGTTAGATCATTTTCTTCGAAGGATGTTAAATAATAATTAAAATGTAAAGTAATACATAATTTGAAATTATGTGTTGAATGTCAAATAAAAATTAAATGCAAACATAATTTCTTATATGTAAACTAGTTGTCGCCCGCAACTCCGTCCGTACGGAGTTAAAAAAAATAACTTGATTAGTAGCCTATGTTCTACCTGTGACAAATTTCAGCGACATCCATGGAGCCGTTCTGGAGATACTTTCTAACAAACATTTACGTATATCATTAGTAAGATTAAGTTTCAAAATTCATTTAAAAATAAATAATTTTCTGCCTACACTTAAATATTTTGGGCTACTTGATATGTAATAATAGCTAATATATTATATATAAAAAACAATATTTCAAGGCTACGTTCATGTTGTGATTTTAGCCTATTAGAAATATCTATTTAAATTTGAATATAAAATTTTATTATTTTATAGCTTTAAATTTTATTACTTTCGAACAGCGCCTGCATAAAAATTAATAGTTTTCGGTAATAATTATTCAACAGACACGAAGGCTATAAAATGAAAAACTGCTTAAATTCGCTTTAGTGGATTGATAATGCTAAAATAAGTGCAACGACCTCTTATCTGTTTGAAGTATAAAGCTAAATTTAATAAACTGATTGGTTAAACTTAAAATTAAGGCTGACGTTCGAATAAAATATATTTAATAGTCCACTAGCTGTGGCCCGTGACTCCGTCCGCGCGAAACTAAAAGAAAACTTCATGAATAGCCTATGTGTTCTTCCAGACTATGTTCTACATCTATGCCAAATTTCAGCGAGATCCATACAGCTGTTCTCGAGATACCTTCAAACAAATATCCATTCATCCAAACATTCGCATTTATAAATATTAGTAAGAAGTAAGATATGTAATTTTTACTTCAATAGTTATCTAAAATGAATCATTGTTAAGATTCAAATTTAATTCAAAAATATATGTTTGAAACAAGAATATCGTAGTTGATGTTATTTTAAATAATTTTTGAGATTTTAAAGCTATAAATGTTATTAATTTATTTTAATTAGTAAACAGTTAAACAGGAATTTTGGTTGAACGTAAGTTAAAATTTAAACACTAACCGTGCAACTGCAGGATATTTTAGAAATAGGTTAGCTTAAGCCTTGATTTTCAAACTAAATTCAGCTACCAAAGTTACATTTGAAACCCGACGCTTTCGTTCAGAAATGCGGATTAAACATATTACAGCATCTGCCAAACAACTTTCTGTTGAACTAGATATTAATAAATTACAAAGAGTTTTAGTAAAATATTATAAGAAAATAACAAACAAAATTGTATTTAAATTTTGTAGTTAAAAATAAAGTTGAATTGATCCGTAAAAAATATTGGTATTTGATAAAGGATATTGACAGTATAAAGTTATTTAAATACGCATTGGATCCACATAGTAGCTTGTTATATTTGTTACTATATTCATATTGTCCTTTTCCATTCATTTAAAGAATTAATTCATCATCATCAGCTCACTATACGTCCCCAGAGAGGGGCTCAGAGCCTACCCTAAGTTAGGGGTTGCCATAGCCAACCACGCTGGCCAAGTGCGGATTGGTTGACTTCACACATATCTTTGAATTTCTTCCATGTGCAGGTTGCATCACGATGTTTTCTTTCGCCGTAAGAACGTCAGATAAATGTACATATGCAAATCGAAAATCGAAAGACACATTGGTACATGGCGGGATTCGAACCCAGGACCTGCAGATTGCAAGTCAAGGGCTTGACACCTGAGCCACCGACGCTCTAAAGAATTATTTTTTTTCTCTATAAATAAAGTAAGTAAGAAACAGTATCTGTATATAATGAAGAATTATATACAACGAACATAATTAGCGTACAATAAATATATTAAAAAATGTAAAAGCCATTGAGATGAGTTTAATTGGAAATTGCAATAAAAGCTGGGGTCGTATTGATAGAAATTCTGTCCAATTTCTTGTTTATTTTGTACGTAAAATTTTGCTTACCACTTGTGTTGAAAGTAATTTTCTGGAAATCCTTTTGATACTCTGATTACGAAATTCTCATTCATTCAAACAGTAATGTAAAGTTCAATTTAATTAAATATTCTAGAAAAAACAGCCTTGGGACGTAAATTCAATGAGAAATCGGTAAGTTAAATAAAATAGTAGTGTCACATTTAATATCGCTACCCATTGAACAGGTAGAGTTATGAAGTAATTTAATTTTATAGAGATTAAATATAAAAGAATAGCTTTTTCATAATTTTATATACAAGATCTATCTCTTCCATAAAACTACATAATATTTAATAAAGAATTTGCCTTTAAGGAAAATAACAACAATTTATAATAATATACCTATTTACCTTTCAGTACATGTTATTTTCATTCGTTATTAAAAGATGCTTAAATACAATTAAAAACCAAATATAAACTGAATATAATCTTTAAAAATCTACTACTTTTGGTTATGCTTAATTGTTTATCCTAAGTTTATTTTGTCGTAACACTGAAAAATAATAATATAAATTTTATTATTTTTCAAAGAAAATTTTAGTGATAGTAATTTTGGAACGTCTCTTTTCTCGTTAAATCGTAAGCCTTTTAACCTTATTGGAATGTCACTTTAAACGTTGATATGTTCATAAAAAAACTTCATATATGTAGGTACAGTTATGTCGAACACGTATACATATTGAATCCGATTACAAGAAAATCGAATCGTTGTACTAATGAAGTTCTCGTTAAATTGATAGAGCAGTGTAAATTGAAATGGATTTAGAGACGCACATTTCATTAAAATTAAATTAAATTCATGTACAAAAATTCTAATAGGGTTTCGTTTGATGAAAAAAAAATTGTAAATGAAATACAGTACTGTTAAATTATATTTAAAATAAATTCGTTTTAATTCTAAATTATCGAGGGATAGATTGAGAGATTAACTATTTTTTATAAGAGAAATATCTTTAAAAAATTATATTATAGAGAAAAAAGCATAGACCTTACCGAATAATTTATTTAATACAAAGCAAGCAAAAGTAAACAATAAGTAGAATTTATACTTTAATATTGAATATTAGCTATAAAGCTATGTTACTTGCGATTAAAGCTATCTGAGTTCATATCACATAGAAACATAGTAGCTAAGGAACTTGCTCGCAGTCATCATTTCCGCGCAAACCGCGACGTACGACGACGTGAATCTCGTAAATGTGACGTAAATCCAAAGGAAACGTGCGCTCAGTTCATATGAGATCCCGTTAAGCTTCATTTGTTTGCTTTCGACGTGACAAGAATAACAAGGAAATGGTTTTTTGGTGCTTTGCAGATTTAATAACGCGAATGTAAAAATAATATTTGTAGTATTAAAAATTTACCTTACGGTCTGTCCTCGGCGGTATTTCCAAACCAATACGACTTAGGGACCTTCAAGAAGCAAGCATACCATTTCCTTAAAGGCTGGCAACGCATCTACAGCTCCTTTGGTGTTGCAGATGTCCATGGGTGTCGTTCCCGCCGCTCGTTTGCCCCCTTCTTTTATATAAAAAAAAATAGAAAAACTCAATTTAGCTTAAACAATAAAAGACATAAGAATAAATCATGATTATTAAAATACGATTATGAGTAAGCTTCTGAAATGTTATCTTGTTAAAATATTAACAGAAGGATTTTGACTGGTACATATTTAAGGGTAAAACATGCTCTATATTGCCTCGCTGATGTTCTAAATATCAAGAATCGGCAGTCAAAGGGTCTAACACTTATATAACTAAATAGCATCTAACTATGTTATTTAATAAATTTGTTTTATTAATAAAGCTATTTTAATTTAGATATAATATTTTACTATCTTAAATTACGACAGTGAGAATGTTAAATTCAGAATTCTAATAAATATTCTTTAACTTTTAATTACTTTCTCTTCACTGTTCGTAAGTTTTTGTCATATACACATTTTTACAAAGTGGAAAAAGTGGTAACAAAATTTCATTAAAACAACGTGTACTTAAAAAGCTTTAATTAAAATACCGTTTATGAAAAGCTCCTCTGATTAATATAAAAGCTTCGAAACTATTTTCCTGCTATAAAGGCTTGGTCATAGAGGTCAACCGTAAACAAGAGGCAAATGTACAGTTTGGTGAAAAAGTTTTGTTTTAAAACTTTATCGCATTGCTTAAGTAAAAATAGTAAATTATTTCGAAAAGTCATAAACATAAAAAAGTATAAAAAAGTTTTAACATGGAGTTTACATTTAAATTACACTAAATCTCCTTGGTTCAACAATAAAAAAAGTGATTGATGCCAGATAACCCACAAAGAAATTAGAAAGTTACAGAAAAAAATGAATTCTGGGGGTTTCTTCGGCTATTACGTAAACCTGTGTACAAGTGCACCTGAATTCATAAATTCCAAACACAATGATACGTGCTCGGAATCGAGTGCAGTCTCGTTCATAAGAGCTCGGCTCCGCGCCAGCGGCGTGGCTCAAATTTATTTATTTATTATTAACTCTTAATGCTAACATAATACATAACAAAAAAGACAATTAACTAATTTACAAAGCAAGGGCGGCCTTATCGCTACAAGCGATCTCTTCCAGGCAACCCAAAGATGAAACAAAATTTATTTTGTTTCATCTTTGTTACACTTTTATACAAAGTTCTACAATAATCAATAATTTCGGACATCAATATTCTGAAAGGGTACGACTTCATTAAGTTTGATTACATTTTATTCGAAAATACACAATATACCAATAAGTAAGTCAGGGTAAAAACTATTTCAGTTTTTGTTTATTTGATAAATCTATGTATATATATATATATATATATATATACTCGTATATAAAATAAAGTCGTGTTAGTTACACTATTTATAACTCAAGAACGGGTTTGCCGATATAGCTGAAAATTAGTGAGGAGGTAGCTTAGAGCCAGGAGACGGACATAGGATACTATTGTTTTTTCGAATTTATGCCTTGATGAGCTGCTTTTTATTTAACTTACTAATATAATGAATGCGAATGTTTAGATGGATGTGATGTGGAAGGATGGATGGGTGTTTAAAGATATCTCTAGAACGGCTGAACGGATCTCGATTAAATTTGGCATACGTATAGAACATAGTCTGAAAGAACACATAGGCTACACTAATTAAGTTTTTTATATATCTACACGGACGGAGTCGCGGGCGACAGCTAGTTTATTTTAAATATCACAACTGTCACTGTTCAGAAATGAATAATGTTAGGTTAAATAAGGCTTGTATCGTCTATGTTCAATTACATTACGATTTATTTTCATTCTCTCTAAGGAAAACATTTTGACATAAGATTCAAACTTAAAAATATAAAAGGTTCCAATATTTCAATATAAGACGTTCACATAGTTTTCTAGTGAACCTCATTTCTTAACAGTCGTAATTACAATTGTCTACTAAAACTATTTATAAATACTACACATATTTGTGACTGAGAATTACACAAAATATTTTATATGTATTTAATTGATTATTAAAGATATTTCTTTTTGATGTAATTTAATATTAAATAGTAAAATACTCTTACGATAGTGGAACCATAATTTAACTTTAATTGTGTAAGACATTTTTACAGGACACATTTGTATAATGCACAATATAAAATTTTTGTAATATTAATGGTGTTTGGCAAAATGCCAAATCCCTGCCTCGTGTTCAACATTTTAATATATTTTTCAGGGATTGAAAAGAGCCGAAAAATCTACAATACATTCTAAGCTACGAAATATTAAATCGCCAAAAAAAAATCATTACTTTATATTAAAATCCAAAAATTTCACGTCAAAAAAATATAACATTACTGATTTTAAAATATTACCATATATTCTAGGCTTCGTTATAATGTATCCAATATAATTGAGTTTTCAAATTAAAATACTGGTAATGCCTAGATTTCAATTGTCGATGAATACCTCGTTTTTCCCTTACACATAACTTACTTACATAAAACAATCTAATGGCCATTAAAAATAAAAATTATGCTTCATGTAAAGCAAAGTAAAACAGCATATTCAAAGGTATTCAGGGTAAACAGACATATTCAATGTCAAGCCTAATGGTTAAGACAAATTTCCAATCAATGAGGTCGGGGTTTCGAATCCCGCCTTTCGACTATTGTCGTAGCGCAAGCGTAGAGCTTAGAGAGGAATGGTAGAAGAAATTTATAAACATCTGCTATTATAGTATTAAAAAATGTCAATTAAATTACTTATTTGCAAATTATTAACTACTTAGTAAATACCATCGTCTTTTAGGAAAAGATTTATGTGTTCCATTCTTAAATTGAGTATGAAATACGATGGCGTATTTTCAGCAACTTTTGTTTCTTAAAAGATAAGACGGACCCTTTGCGGACAGGTGGGTTGAGATTTATTATCTCAATTTCTCGACTACGCATCTTTGAAGTATACAACATCATTTTGTTATTCAGTCTACCTTGTATCTGAATTGTGTGTTTCTTACTTTTGAAATATACGGACATACTGAATAAAAATTCAAGTTTTTTAAAGTATAAACGCGAGGAATGAATATTCAAAAACAAAATATTCCTGGACAGCTGGATGTCAGTGTAAACGCGACCTTCAATCATGATGTTATTTGGGGTGATTCCAAAAAGATTTAATTTACAATAATCAAATTGACTTCGTTATAATTTTAATCCTATAGTTGATGCTGATAATGGTATAGAATCGCATAAAATTCGCATCATAAACTCTACGTCAAAGGCGGCCAGTTTTCAATTACTACAAAGTTACTGGAAGCTTCAGTGTCATCGCCAACTATTCCTGAGCGTCCGTACTCTTCATCGTTACTTAACTTAACTTAAAAAAATTCACTAACTTCTTTTCTAGAGCGAAATTCCGCTTTTTTGCATTTTTTAATTTCGATTGGCGTAGTGACACTAGTTTTGTACGTCAAGGGGGGCGAAAAAATGTCCCAGAATAACAAAATGTCTCAAAATATAGGACAAATACGTGACTTGCACATGGCGGATCGAAAGTTATTGTCACTTTTGACTTTTCGATTAGCAACATCGCTTATACAACATACTTTGTTTTTTTTATAAAAATTGCTTAGTGAAACTAGGGGTGCAGCTTCTATCCCCGACATTTACCAAAATGTTTTTTGATTTTAGTAATTTCATATTACATTTATTCAACCTTCTTGCAATAAAGAAAAAAACATCTTGGTGCAAAGAAATTAAAAGATACATGTAAAGTCAACCAATCTGAATTTCCCAACGTGGCTAAGGCCACTCGTCACTTTAACGAAAATAATATAAACATTTTACTGGCTATTTCACATATACTCCGAGATTTAATTTAAGTGCTGTCTGCTGTAGACATTTTTATTTTAAAACACGCTTTATATGACTGCACGCGAGCATAATAGAGAAATTATTTTATGCTTTCAATTGCACTACATACTAGACGACTTTCAATTACTCTTTGAAATCTTTTAAAATCTATTTAATTTTACAATACAAAGAATGGCATAAAGTAAATAATTTATTTTATAAAAACTCCTTAAGAAAAATATTAAATACGACAATTTTGGACGTTCACTTTAAAAATTTGCTACTCACTAATATACTAAATGCAAATGTTTAGATGTTTGTTGCTAGGTACCACCAGAACGGCTGAACGGATGTCAATAAAATTTCTGGAAAAATACAACGGACACATAATAAGTAATTAAGTTTCTTTTTAATTCCACTCGGATTCGCGGGCGACAGCTAGGGACATAAATTTGTGAGTTAAATTAAATCAATACAAAGTTCGTTACACAGTCTAAATAAACGTATTAGTTAGGTTATAAAATAATTGAAACTCATGGGAAAACTTATGTATAATTGAGTACAGCAAACTGCCACAAAGGCCGGTACGTGCCGAACTTAGGCTAGTGTTATTATAAGTTTAGAAATAGATTATGGCAATAAATTCATTGCGAGTAAGTTGGGAATAGTTCGTAGAGCCGAACTTTACTACGAACCGCCTAAATTCGTAAATGCTTTCAGCTTCTAACAAACATAAATAGTATTTCCCTAAACATAAGTTGCCTGGTACGGTCCGCTACTTCTACTTACATCTCGATATCTGTCCGCTGTCGGAACGCAGTTATGAAAAGATATGACCAAATTATCATTTGCTCGGATAATTCATTGTGCAAAGTATTACTTAAGAGTTTTAAGTTTTTATACTTTGGTTCATATAAAATTTGGTTTGTTACTAAAGAGATACCTATATCTCTATGATATAAATAATCATCATCAGCTCACTATACGTCCCCACCGAGGGGCTCGGAGCCTACCCTAAGTTAAGGGTGATTAGGCCATTGTCAACCACGCTGACCAAGTGTGGGTTGGTTGACTTCACACGTATCTTTGAATTTCTTCTCAGATATGTGCAGGTTGCATCACGATGTTTTCCTTCACCCGAAGAACGTCGGATAAATAAATGTACATATGTAAATCGGAAATCGAAAAACACATTGGTACATGACGGGATTCGAACCCAGGACCTGCAGATTGCAAGTCAAGTGCTTGACCACTGAGCCACCGACGCTAATATATAAATAATTGTATAGTTTAAAACCTTAAAGATTATAATTTAGTGAGTTAGATACCGAGAGGTAGTTGATAAGTTTAATAGTTAAGAGCACAAATATAAAGTATTTTTTTTAAGAATTTACAATTTTGAAAATTCGAGTAGAATAGTTTACTATTAAACATTCTAATATATTCTTAAATACTAGACAAAGTAAGTAATCATTGTAATTGCTAAGTATGATGATGTTCTTTCAAGATAATTCTAGCTACAAGATGTCGCTAGTTGTAAGCTAACTAGCAAGCCGTCGCGCCAGCACTAATGCATCACACAACTAAGTTTAGAATAATTGAACGTCGGCCAACTTTTGTCAACACTACTTAAGCGTCTGACTCAATTCCTAAACTGTTCAATGCAGTCGAGTTCACAAGTTCCCGTTTCTCCTTCATAAAACTTTAATAAATGCACATATTATTTTAATTCGAATTATGACTAAAATGTATATTTTCGTTTTTAATTAACAAAAACTATTTTTAATACTTTTGTTGGATCGTCACAACCAGAGTATGATCGGCATACAATATCCATAAAACTCGACGTTTAAAAATTAATTACACTTATATTTGTCGGAGAATATTAATTTATGACGTTAATTATTTTGTTCAAATGGCAACATTATTTGTAAGGTGCATGATTGACGTCTGTCAGTGTCACTGTATCTGACAGTAGTGCGCGTGGTCGTTTATCAAGTGATAGGCTTGGTCTAGAGAAAGTGCCCGCGCCGGTGTGCGCACTGAACGAATAAAGCAGTATCAGGTAATAATATCGAACATTTAAATAATAAACCGCTCGGAAATCTCCAACATATTATAAATGCTAAAACATTTGGATGGATTTTTGTAGAAGGTATCTATACCACTTAACACAGCGAGATATCGCTGAAAGACATAGATAGGCATAGATTGCATAGGCGACTAATTAAGTTTTTCTTAATTCCACGCTCACGGAGCTGCGGCCAAAAACCTATTTATTATATTAATGAGTTTTTAAATTACATTTAAATATGAAAATGTTAACAAATAAAAGGAGGTAGTTTATTCTTTGTTCATTATCGACAAACAATAAAAAGAAATAAAGAAAGCAGGTTAATGAGGTCAGTAAAGCGGTGACATAACAATGATCCTTGAGCGCTGTGCGGGCGAATTAAGTCGTATTTTCTTATACGCCTTTAGTTTCAACTCACTCGTCCACAAAGCTTTTCTTCTCTGCGTACACAATAGACGTTCGCAATTAATTCAAGACTTACTATACCACATTTATGAAAATATTATTCAATAACATCTTACTCTCTACTTCTTACTAATGTTAAAAATGCGAAAGTTTAGATGTATGGATGTTTGTTTGAAGGTATCTCCCCAACGGGTGCGTGGATCTTGCTGGAATTTGGCATAAGTGTAGAACGTAACCCGTAAGATCACATAGGCTACATAAGCTTTTCTTAATCTTGCGCAGACAGAGTTGCCGGCAACAGCTAGTAATATCTATAAGAGCATCGGTAGCTCAGGGGTCAAGCACTTGACTTGCAACCTGCAGGTACTGGGTTCGAATCCCGCCAAATACCAATGTGTTTTTCGATTTCCGATTTACATACATCCTTTTATCCGACTTTCTTACGGCGAAGGAAAACATCGCGATGCAACATCTTTTGAAGAAGAAATTCAAAAATGTGTGTGAAGTCAACCGAGCGTTTCATGTCACTTAATTTGATAAACATGTAAATGTGATAATTGTATAAACATATTGTTTAATAAGCTTATCGTTTTAGTTTTAAAGAAGAAAATACATAACTAAAATAATACAGATAGTAAAAAAGGCTTAAAAAGATCAGTCTGCCATTTCACTATCAAAATGTATGCTCAGCGACAGCTGCAACTATTTCAATAAAATGCAAACATCCTTCCGATTTGAATTACATTAGATAAAAGAAGCAAACTGGGTGAACTAGATTTTACAATAGCCGTTTTAAAGATTTTTACTATGGCATAAATAGTTTTCATTCACTTGCATAACTTCATTTCTTAAAAAAAGAAACCTATTTTTCATAATTTTCTTCCAAACATTTGAAATATTATTGTAGTGAATAATGTATGAATTTAAGTTGTCGAATATAGTTGTTTCAAACGTTTAGAAGTTCGAAGAATTTGTACAGTATAATACGGCGAAGTTGGTGGCTTTTTAACTATTTTTAACTTTGTTCAATAAAGTAGTTTATACTGTTCAATATTGGAAAGTGATATTGCACAGCATTTAGCCTTTAGCAATGTCATAAATGTATACGTGAAGTCATGTTCATGAATGTGAGAGAAATGTGCCAAAATCGTGCTAAATGGAATTCCGTGGTGTCTGTTTTATGTGCGAGAGTTGTGTTATTTTGTTGACTACGTAGGTTGATTATAATACTATCATCAATGTTTTTTGTTTTTCAATTATTTCCTTGCATAATTTGACTATATTTTGAATAGATTTTGCATCTAAATTACACGCGAAGAAAGCTGCAATTGCAGCTCCGTGCACATAAAACACAAGAACGTCTGCATTCAATTGTGAAATTTAATTCACGCCGTCGAGCTTTCCACATTTTGACGTCTGAATGGAAATGAAACTAATATAACTCAAAGCTCACTTCGTACAATTTATGATTCTTGGAATACATCCAGAATATGCATACATATTCAATAAGTACTATATTAACAAGATGATAATTAAGCTACGAGTGAACGCCGGCTTTAGGCGGTAATGTTCCAATTTCGATTGCTTGGTATTATTTTAATAGTTACATATAATAGCAGCATATTAACAGTGGTAGAGCCCGCTTTAACATCTTCGCACGAATTGGCCCGGTTAGCCCGGTGAAATACCACGACCACACAGAAGACAGGCGTGAAGTGGAAGCAATTCCACGTTTCGTCTGATGAGTGTGCGTCCCGGAGGCCTAATTTAGTCCTCTTTCCCTTCCCACCTTTTTCTTATAAGGAAAGGGTGGGAAGTGGAAGTGAACTTTCCGGATGAGAGGATGCATAGTAAGGGAATATATTTTCTTTTTGTGCATCCTCTACTCCGATTAAAGGTAGGCAACGCAAATGAAATTGCGTATGTCTATGGGCAACGGTCACTTCGCTATTTCAGCGATTTCAGGTGGCCGCTCTCTCGTTTGCCACCTTATGATATAATATAAAAAAAAATAGTTATGTAATATAGTTAATGAAGTAGATTTAAACAGAACAGATTCAAAATGAAATGGTATGCAGAATAAACTATTTTCTATTAATTTTAAAACTATATTAATTTATTCAAATAAGAATAAAACTGTTTAAAGTCTTTCTACATTTCACTATCAAAATTTATCTTCAGCAACAGCTGCAGCCATTTCAATAAAATGCAAACATCCTTCCGATTCGAATTCTATAAGAAGGAAAAGAGCGGATTTTTCAGTTGTCATTTCAGTCTTTCATTTTCGCATGAATATGTTCCTTTCTCGACATACTTTAAATCTTTAAAATATGGAAACGATGCTTTTTACAAACAGCTTATTGACGTTCCATTCCTATACAACCATTGACATATTCTCGATATCCAAATAAAACAAAATATCAGGATTTTTAACGGTAAACTAAAATTCGAATCCAAGTGTTTTCGATTTGCTTACAACAGCCTAATATATCTAAATACATTTTTACTTACTCTATAAGCTGATTTTTAGAAAAATCTATTATAATTGCACATCCACCTCATAGTGTTACATTGATCAACTACAATTTTCCTGTAACAAATCCTATGAATGATTATTCTTATAAAACTTTTCAATTCACTTGAAACTTTTATGTTACATATTTTTAACAAAGTGAATAATATTAATTTTCAACGTCAAAATGGAACGTACGAACTGGAAATGTTTTTGAATGGTATGATAGTTTCAATCCTTTAGTAGACTAGGATCCGTAGTCGTATTTCATGTTTTAGAGCTTCGTCAGCGTATTACATGGCTTACAATGGCAGACAGTGTTCTTATATGATCCATATCGATATTTAGACTAAAACGAGTCGATTTTCATTCCATTCAATGCAGTATATAAAATGCCTAGTCTAACCTTGAGTCTCCATTGTCGAAACATTTGTACAAAAACATATTACTAACTATATAATTGTCATTGATTAAAACAGAGTTGAACAAATAGTATTTTGTATACTTGTCTCACCAGTAAAATCACAAAATGTATTTGTTTTTTAGTGTTTCGGTTTTGAATGTGTTTAACTAATTGGGTACAAATGCTAAAGCGTATAGACATATACAACTCTGCAATAATTATTAAAATTATTCCAATGTAACTGTACTGAAATAACACTTCAAATTAGTTAGAAGTCGCATAGAATCGAGCAACGTATCATATTTGAAATGTTACACAAAGCCACGTCAGCCGCCGCGAGTGTTTCAATTTTCAAGTGCACTTACACGATAGAAATGGGGGAGTTTTGATACTCGGTATATGACATGATTTTGCATATGTTTGCAATTAAAACTGTATTACTGCAAAAATACAGTTAGACTCTGTTAAGTAAAACACGTATTATAACAATATTATAAATGCGAATGTTTAGATGGATGGATGGTGTCAAATGTTATGACAATTATAGTATTATGTCCATAGATGGCGCACCATATTGCTAGATCGTGGTATATTATTCCTTTTTTTATCTCTTATATGTCGATCTTTCTTACATCACAACCTGCCGATTACATTTGTTTAAAAAAGACTGGCACCAAAATATAACCAGTGTTTTATTGTGATTACTAGCCTCGATACAACTCCATTGAGAAGGAGACTTTTTGAGACTGATTTACAGATGGATGGATGAATACATACATGTTTATTTGAAGATATCTCCTGAACGTCTGAACGGATCTCGATGAAATTTGGCAAACATATAGAATATAATCTGAAAGAACACATAGGGTACTAATTAAGTTTGTTTTTTTTATTCTGCGCGGACGGAGTCGCGGGCAACAGCTAGTAACAATATATTTTTTTAAATACAGACACGTTACAATGTGTGTGGTATAAGGTAACTTCTAATATATAAAATCAAAATGTTGATTTCATTCCTAATTATATAAAATAAAAACCTAATTTTATTATATTCGATATGAATGTAAGATTTATTAATTAAGAATATCTTTGTCAATTCATTCTACATCTACAAAATCACAATGACTCCACACCCTATTCATCCGCGGTCCCATAAATTAGATTGTCTAATTACATCAGAGCGTTTGCAACAGAAAAAGATTTTTAATTAAATTGCCTACTGAATCGCGTGAGAAACGAGAAAGTTCTACGAGTATGAAATACAAAAAAGATTTAGTAATTTTATACAGCTGGCGTTCTGCCAAATTCTGTTCATTCGACCGGTATTTTATTACATTTTACGAAGACGACCTGCAATGGAAAGGCTTACGATATTTTAAAAAATCTATTTTCATTCGATACAACTACATGTTATATTCTTTGATCAATATCGTAACAAAATAAAACTGCTATTAATAATTAAACGACTAAATAACGAAGGTAGATTTACACAAATAAATTGATGTGTCGCATTACACAGATCTCTCTTTTCACTGTGGATTTCCATTGTCGAAAAACTTGCATTAAATTCAGTCAATCCTGTTCACTCTGTAGAAACAAACACGACACTAATTAATAATACGAATGTAACTATGTAATAGAAATTACGCGGTGAACGTTTAAGGATAATATTATATTGTAATTTTGACTTATAACATAATTTATTTGCGACATTTTGACAAAATACAAAGAGTCCAATGAAATATGACTAAATCCAAATGTCCGGAGAGAACGTAAAATTTGCTAGATTAATGTGTCCATTCAGAAACTGAAAATGTCGCGTAACTTGATACAATTAACTGGACTGGGCATCGTGCCAAATCCCTTCTTTTGTTGATGCATGCAATCTGATGTCAGGCAGAACAATAACGTGTCATGACAACTCTAGTTATATACTTCTTAATATATTAAATTCAAAAGCTTTGATTGATATTGTTACCACGTAACTCTCGCGGGTCTAGACACAGTGCATTCGCTTCAAAGTGATTCCATTGCGAACTTGAAAAATGTATGGACGCGCGACAATCGCGACTTATCGAAAGTTGTTGTTAGTTTTGTACATTGAAGTTCGTTATGAAATAGCGTCTAGACGAATGTATTTTGTCTACCCCGCAAAACGTCTGATCGAATCTTAATGTAGGAAAGCCGAAGCGTGGATTTTTGGATTACTTCAAGCATGACAGTACAACATAAGGTGGGAACCTATCACCCGATCGAGTACACCTATCACAGATAAACGCTCCATACGAGTTTTAGGTTAGCCATAGATTAAGTAAAAGAAATCGGTTGTTATAAATACTGAAGCGCATCAGATTGATGCAGACTGATATTATTACATTCAGTAACATAATATGGAATAGAGTATGGGTTGCTGTTTAACTCAGTTTTTTTTTTTAATTATACGCAAATACTGCTGCGAGTAAGTATATCACGATAATAGACAGTTCATTCATAATTATTCTGATTTGACTAAAACCCTTTTTTATATGCACTAGTATAATTATTTCTTTTTAAATATAGAAGACGTTTTACAAACTAAAAGTTTCCAAATGTATTCAAATCCATATAAGTGCACTGTCGAATGTAAACGCGTCCAATTTGCTGAGAAAGTTTGTTCTGAATCATAAAATATGATCGTATTCAGACATTTCTTTAAAATTTGACATCAATAATTTTTAATCACAAGTTTCTTCACCATCTATGAAATTAAGTAAAGTGGAACGATTTCTTTAGTTAGTAGGCAGTTGATAGACTCAATTAGTCACGGGACGTGATTTTAGATTTTAATAATATCAATCAGTCAATTATTAATTAGTTTTCTATTAAATTATTCAAACTTTCGTGAGACATTATACTAAACTGATATAAAGACGGCTAAACACTCACGTATATTCGTCCGGTGGCGGCACCGACTAGTTTCGAGCCCATCAGGGGACCTTGATCAGGATGAGTGGTACTGGTATTATCCCATCGGGGGCCACTCATCCTGATCAAGGTCTCCCGATGGGCTCGAAACTAGTCGGTGCCGCCACCGGACGAATATACGTGAGTGTTTAGCCGTTTTATTAGTTTTCTGTTCATAACAAACTAGCTCTCGCCCGCGACCTTTTGGACTATGTTCTACATCTATGGCAAATTTCAACAATATTCTTGCAGCCGTTATGGGGTTCCAACTAATAATCAGTCATCCATCCATCCATACATTTGCATTTATAATATTAGTAAGAAGTAAGAGTTTATAGACTCTACTGAGTACATTTTAGTAGTATATTTTCTAAACGCCATCACCTCCAACCAAGATGCCGTCTCAAGTATAGTTATGCAAACGGAATTTTAGGCAAAAGTACAAAGCTTGAATATAAATGTGTTGTTTTTCGGTACAGGTGGCATTTCTACGAAATTGAATAAGCCAGCAATGGGAATATCTTTTTTTAGTTCTTGTAATCGCAGTTTAATATTTCATAAGTAAACATAAGAATAAATAGAATTTTTATCTTCCATAAAAGTTACTCTTAACGGTCGGGCTCAATAATCAACCTTGAACCACTTTTAACCGGATTTTTATGTTTATAAAGTATAATATTTTAATCAATTTTTATTAATTTCATTTAAAGTTAACCGATTGATGGTCACCATAGCAATCAAAATCCCTGAAAACATTCACCAACTTTAAAGTTGTTCTACCTTTTTATACTATCCTCATATAAAATAGTAACTAATTCTATCTCCGATTAAATATAGATAATTGGTAACCGTAATATTTCCTTAATCCAATAATTCTATCAGAAGCTTTACACAAATAGCACGGATGTCAGTGATGGTTCGTTCAAAAGTTATTTAAACTTAAAGTTTTAAATTCCTTGTAACTTATATGCGTGATTAATTAATTTTGAAGCGGAAGTAACACGATTTATCAACACTGCGTTTGTTAGAGACAGGAATGTTGGGAGAATACAAAAGGCACTTTTGTTAATTCTGAACTAGACTACTATATTATGTGTAGTAAAGTTAGTTTCAAAGTTAACTTCGGTCACATTTATCTTTTAGAGACGTTTATTTAAAAATGTATGATAATAGTAGCCCAATTAAAAAATGTATTAACCCTTAATTCGACGATTTTTTTGTAGCAAAAAAAAACTGTTTTTTTTTTTTAGTAAAGTCATACTTACGTAATTTTCTCTAAACTAGTTCAGTAGATTATTTTTAATTAGTTGTTCGTCACACTGGACACCATCGAATTACAATTATTTTATTATATCTTTTCTAACTAATATTATAAATGCAATTCTTTGCATGGATGTATAGATTTATGGTTCAATGGATGTTTGTTTGAAGATATCACTGAAAGAGCTCCACGTATCTCACTGAAGGAACACGAAAGCTACTTATGAACCTTTTTGATTAATTCGGCGCGCGGACGGAGTAGCGGGCGACAGCTAGTTAATAACAAACTTTCTGATGTACACTGAAAGTGTATTCTTCTAAAGTTAAGTGATATCTATTGACATTTATCGGATGTATGAAGGAGGTCGAACTCGTTTTTACATATTTATGAATTCGAGTCATAAGACATTCTCGAATATTGTATGAAATTTTATTTATATTTTATATGTGTCAAGAACTTTCACTTTCAATTTAATATTAAACAACTAATACGATCAATGTTTTGTTGTGTTCACTTTTTATTATTACTTTTTACTAATATCTTGTCTTTCGAATTATTGTAATTAATACTAACCAAAACAAAAGACAGTCAAAATGTTAACTGTCTAGAACTCCAAAGCAATAATATTTGTATTTATAAATTAGGTCTACTTTTGATTTTATACTGTATGGAATAAGATGTTCGTGATTGTATCAGTGGAAAACCGCAGTAATATTACTTGAGCACACTAAATACTAAAAAAGCTGGAGAATCTAAGTGACGTCAAAATTGCGCATTCAGACCAAGAATAATAGAGGTGCAAGTGAAACATTGCAACTCTGAAATTTATCTTCAGGAACATCTTCATTCCTCCGCGAGACGGAGATCCCTACCATTTGAATTGAATGAGAACACACTTAGGGAGACGGTGGTTTTTTGTAAGTTTAGCTCAAAAATTTGTCACCGTCTACTTACTTCAGTACTGCAGAGATAGAAAAAGAGATAAGTCCAATTTTAGACGTCGTAAAGTCTAATGCAACTTTGCAATATTTTTTTTCACAAAATAACATAGGGAGTTTATATTATAAAAAAACATTTTTGGTGGTGAATTTATAATCTGTAAATTTGTTGCAAATTAACTATTCTACAATATACAACATCGTCATTAATCTAGATTTAAAAAAAACTCTTTTATAAATCAACTTCAAATTCAAATTTTTTTACAACATTTAATTTTGCGTTTTCGATTTTTATTTTGATCCCATTAAAATTCTTGTTTACTTTTGTTTACATTTCAAAGCTTCGAAAGTAAGCCATCGGTTTTTATGACTGCATAATACGTAGAAATTCCAAGTGACAATGTGGTTAAAACCTTTTTGTGTTTTCTTTTACTGCTGTACTATTCTTGTATTTTTTTTTAATTCAAAACAAAAGCTTTGTTGAGTTAAAAGAATGTTCAAAAATGGTAGAGCTTTTTTACTTTATGTACATTGCAGGCGCGTGGCGACCATGGATAATAAATTTTAGGCAAGCAACTCTGAAGGCTTGCTTTTTGTTAAAAATAGAATGCTTGATTTATATGCTTAAAAATAAGGGTTTCGTTTAACTGCTCAGTAACAATCAGAAATATATTTAGTCATATGAGAATAGATTCACAAGGAAGGTAAGTGGCGCCACTTTCGTATGCCAAAAATATTACTTGAGCAAGCTAATATGCAAGCAAAGCACAGACAATCTGCTAACTCTACTAGTGAAATCACAAACAGTTTTGAATACACGATGACATCAACCTTTAAAATTATTCTAAGATTTGCTTGAAAAGTAAATCATGGAATCTTAAATTAACTGTCATGAAAACTATAATATAATTTCAACAGTTTGAAAACTCTTCAAAATTAAGGTAATAATTCAAAGATCTTTTAAAATAACCATACTTACTTTAAAAAAATACTAAAGAATGGTGATGCTTCCAAGACTTTCTTTGTGTATCCCAAACGAGCAACGGATTGAGGTAATAAATCTCAGACTTCTCTCTCAGTATTTTAAAAAGCGCGGGCTCCGAGCTTGTACCTCACAGCTATATTTTTTCCACAATTCTTAAATTATGCTATATTACACGGAAGGGTAAATTACATGCTTAAGCAAGTAAGTTATTATATTGAAGTTAAGATAGAAATATTTTTGACAGCATAATTCTACAAAATCTTACTAAGGCGAATGTTTAGATGGATACATGAACATTTGTATGAGGATATCTCCGAAATGGCTTATCGGATTTTGATGAAATTTGGCATCAATATAGAACATTAGTCTGAAAGAACATATAGCCTACTATAAAGTTTTATTTAATTCCACGCAGACAGTGCCGCGGGCGACACCTAGTAAGGGAATAAAATCATATAAAGTAATAATATACATTTTTATTGTTAAAATACAAAATTAAAGATAATTAAATTCTACAATTTACACTCTTCTTTGATATGCTTTGTGATATCATTAAAACTTATAATACAACAGTCACGTATAGAACAAATATTAAAGAAAACACACCTAGAAACCTTACAACTAATATACCCACAAGTTAGCAAAGAAATAAATCGACGTGGAATGGAAAAAGGCGTAAAACAGAATACATAATTCTGTCACATCAGTAACAAACAGTCGGTTTCCAAGACCAAAATCTCTGTATAAACATATCGTGATCCTTGCTATTATCTTTGACAAGAAAGAGATAACAATATGATTTAAACGGTGATTTTAGTCACGGAAACTCACTGTTATAGACAACAGACGTAAACCTTATAAATTCCAATTGCATATCAATATGTTGTTATTTACTAAGAATGTTTACAATGTGACTTCTTTTGAATAAAAAAAATATCTGCTAACTTTTTCTTTGGAAATTAATCCTATAAACTTTTCGTTGGTAACAATCACATGAAAATTTACAATTTAAACATAATTAAAAAATACAAAGACACCTACCATAATGTTAATGAGTATTTACAAATGATGCATGATTATCTGTGGGTTTCTGAAATCAAAATCGCTGTTTAAAACATATTGTTATCTCTGGTACGTCAAAGATAAAGATAGGGATGACGATATGTTTTATACAAAGGTTTTGGTCTCGGAAACCAACGATATATCGTATAATGATATTGAAAAACAGAAATTTATATGTATATGAACAAACTATACGTAAAAAGACCCTTTTCCTTTGTTCTGGTTTAATCATTTCGTTTTTTTTTAAAACAAAAGTGCATCTGATGAATCACAGTTTCTCGCTCTCTCTCAGGGTTCTCTAGGTTATTGTACTTCATCGGTTTTCTTAGTATTCATAACCAGCTCAATCATAAAGACAATTACAGAATTAATTTGCGTACACACAACACTAATAACCTTCCCATTCACCCCTTTTAAATTAAAGAAAAAAAATCGCAAGGGGAAATATATACGCATAGGAAAAGAAATGATCCTTTTTCTTTACGTCCTTTTTTCAGTAGTTTTATACTATACTATATCCTTTTAAAAACCTAACGTTACGTTTCTAACTTAGATTGACTAGTGTTTCGGGATGACTCTGCAGACATGTCCCTTCTTGCATTGTCGCTCAAGGCTGGTCTGGCTGAAATATTAAATGTGAATGAGTTAAAACATTGAGAAAAATTAATCATCATTGAAAAAGAATTTAGCAAATATATTTTGCTTGTTTTGAATGTACTAGAAACTTTGGTCTTAGTTAATTTTGTAAACAAGATTATTTTAAAAATTATACTTTTTAGTTCTACTTCTTCGCAGGAAAATTTATTAAGCCGCAAACGTGCCTTCAACCAACCCGCACTGGGCCAGCGTGGTTGACTATGGCCTAATCACCTTTAACTTAGGGTAGGCTCCGAGCCCCTCGGTGGGAACTTATAGTGAGCTGATGATGATGATGAAACGTGCCTTGTAATTAGAGGATTCGATCCCGGGATCCCGGTCGTCTTTTAGTCCTGAAATTTATAGAAAAATCGCCCGGGATCGAATCCTCTACTTGTTATGTAAAGCATTTATTTTCAGTCTATATTTACCAAATATCCTAAGCAAGATCCTCTCGATGCCGTGGATAGGTGATTCAAATATCACACACAATATTACTGCTAAGTTAAAAGTCAGTACTAAGTGTGCAATACTGTTAGCAACCTGAAATAGATACAATAGTTATTATTTTCCTTAAACAAAATTAATGTGCCAAAATTGTATTATATAAAATAAATTATTATATTTTGTTTTCAAATAATCATTCGCATCAATGATTTGATATTCTAAAATGGTTAATTTTCAGCATAAAAATTCTAATTTATGAATAACAAACTAGCTTTTATTACGATATTAAATAAAATATTATAAACGAATAATCAATTAAAATATATTTTTAAAAGGAGTCCCTTTAGGCAAAGTTCCGAAGATACTGGCAGCGTTTCCCCTTTGAATAGCTAATTCTTTGTCCAAGGTTGCTGCCAGCTCTTCGGTCCCCTGTGATGTCAACTAACTTTTATTATTCTATATGGAACTTACCATTGTGAAAAATGTGACGTGTAAAGGATGCCTCAACTGACTGACGTAATATAACTCCACAATACCGTTGACAAGATAAGCGCAAAACGTCAGCCGAGATATCGGCACGAACACTTTCCACGTTAATAATTTATTCAGTATACCTAGAAGGAAAGGGATTCATAGTTATTTGTTAAGTAACGTTCAAGGTAAATATACAATAAAGCAAAATTTTGCCAATAAATGTACGCATTATGTAATGTAATAAAGTCAAGTATGAATTTCTTATGGTGACGGTGAACATCGTAATGCAACCTGCATATATCTGAGAAGAAATTCACAAATATGGGTGAAGTCAAAGCCACACTGGGCCAGCGTGATAGACTATGGCGTAATCACTGACTTAGGGAAGGCTCCGAGACTCTCAGTAAGGACGTATAGTGAGCTGATAAATTTAAAAAATGAAAAAATTATTGCACGAATATACAGTTTTCAATGTTTTACCTTTATATACTTTATTATTTCAATAAACAAAAATATTATTAGCACCTCCATTTCCAGTACAGCAGGCAATAATTAGCCATCCATTTGCGATGCTCCAGGCGAGCTTGTGTAGAGACACGTACGCGGCGGCCTCTATCTTGTTGTATTTGTACCACTCTTGGTAGAACACGCTGACTGAGAACACAGCAACGGTACCCAACACTATACTCGTCAGCCAACCGAAGATTTTCATCAGTCGAGACATCTTGTAACTGGAAAAAGAACGAAAGATTTTAATATCTACTTGAACGCACAGTCAGCTGCATAAATATGTATAAACAGCTACAAAATGTCCTCGCTAAAAAATATTCTTGGTCGAAACTAAAGACGTATACAAGTTTCTGAAGCTTTGTAAATGTATTTATGCTTTTGTAGATGACTGTATAGCCAAAGATTAGAAGAAGTAGGCGACTTAAATAGTTTCAAGTAAGACGTGATTGGAGTAGCCCCTTACTAAATTATCGGGTACAACCACATCACTACTTAACATCAGGAGAGATCGTCGTCGTGGTTTACCCAATGTAAAAAATAAATGTTAGCTTTAAGTTTTAAAAGTAGGCGTCGCTATCGACCTCGTCAGCGCAGAATTTTAATTTAAAAAGTAAATTATACTATATCCGTGTGCTTTTGGTAACTTCCAAATCAAAGTGGGTCCTGACATACGATCGGTTCTTTCGGTCGAATCGGACAGACAGAAGGACAAAAACGGTTTAAATTGGTTATAAGTGCAACACATAAACATCACGTGTACGAAATGTGATATTTTCTTTCTAATATGATATTTTAAAGTTGCATACTAAGGTAAGGAAAGATTTAATTGGCATCGTATCTGTAGTGATGTACAACGGACATACTTCTCCGATTGGATTCGATGCAAAATGTAGCCTGTGATCAAGCCCATGAAGTACGGTGTCATCTTCATATGAGTTTTAATGTAAGCAACTTTAAAATAAAAGTTAGTGGCGAAGTCCGTGAATTCTCTGAAAAAAATAATAAGAACAATTAGATCATCATCCAGTCTACAAAATCAATATATTGTGCGAATTCTAACTAATTTTAGAGTAAACTTACTTGGCGTAAAATAATAACGTCGGGTCCAGTTGATCTCTATAAGTTATATATGAAGGTATGGCAAGAGAAATAAAGGTAGCTAACGCTAAGAAAACACTGCCTATACGTCGCCACCTCCACAAACTGTAAATAAATATTGGAGCTACGAAGAACAATTGTGTGTCTACAGACAGGTACCAGGATTGGAACATACACTGAAACAAAATAAGGTAATTTTCAGGTGAGAATTTGAGTCAAGTTTTCTTAGTATTATTAAGGACAGTGGTCTTCCAATTGGGACGTCAATTATTTGGCAATGAGTATTATTTTCGAGTATGGATTGACTAAAGATTCAATCTGCCCAATGGGAAAAAAACCGATTTATCGAAAATCCGTTCGAACTAAAGGGAAACACCCTTTTATCTACAAGGCAAACAAATTATTTATCACTTTAAAGGCTGATTCAGTCTTGTAATATGAACGAGAAACTTACTATTTCATCAGTTTGAATGTAATTGTTAATGTACAATATGTTAGCCCACCAAGAAGACAAACAACGTTCCTGCTCTAGAACCATTCTATTTTTCCACAGAGGACCTTCTCCTATTTTGGGCAGCCAAGTCATATAGAACAATATAACAACTGCATACGCCGGTGTTACCCTGCAATATAAAGTAGATTGCTACGAGACACAATTGTAAAAATGCATTGATATAAATGTAAATTTAAATCCTAAAATTAGTCAGTTGTTACTTAACGTATTAAAGATACAATCATAATTTAATTTAAAACCTCCTGCATTTCTGTAGTTTATAATAGTTAAAGTTAGTTAACTAGATTATTAACCTAAATTACTCAACTTAGTATGTATACAATTTAGGGCTCTAGTAATTGATGGGGTACAAATCGAAGACTATAAAGGAACAACTAAAATAGCCAAAGCCAATCCCGTATCCGAAATAAATAACCTAATTATTGTTAAATGCAATTAGCACGATCCTTTGAACAGAAAGCCCCAATCAGCGGCCCCTAAGGCGTAACTAATCGAATTAATTCCTCACTAAATCTGAATTAATCAACCCGCCAATGTTTCGAAGTCAGTGTAGTTAAATCCTATACATTGGTAGAGAATTCACTGTTCTTCCCTTTCGAAATAATTCCGATTGTTAATTGAAATCCGAACAATTTATTAAGACCCCAAAATTCAAATCGGACTCTGTCAAACTTAACGGATTACAAAATCCATCTTAGCTGTCAGATCAGTTTACAAAATTCTAAATTCGATCCGTATTAATTCGCTTGATTCATAGGTGATTTAGATTTATACAATTAACAACTATATAACAAAATAACTTTTAAAACAAACTAGCATAACATAAGTCAATCAAATCCAAAAACCCATTTACCTTATGTACCGAAAAATTAGTATCGGTATAACGTTAAGTTTACCACGACGTTTGTCAAACTCGATGAGTAACAGTCGGCAGAAGAGGAAGGCGCTCAACATGAGGAACGTATCGACAAGCAATGTGTTGCTTAACATGAAAGAGTTCGCCGGATGTCTGATCAACTGAAACATAGCACGGGAAACATAAATACGTGCTTAGCGTGGGTTCCCACTGGTGAAAAGCCTGTTAAAGACACTAGTGGATACCAACGATTTGTAATATTTATAATTGAAGAAATAACTATTATATAATGGTGTAAATGGGAATGCTTAGATGGATAGATGAATGGATGGATGTTTTTAATAGCCATCTCTACAAGGAAGATCTCGATAACATTTATTATAGATGTAGAACACAGTATAGAAGAACATATATAGGCTACTTACTATTTTTTTTTTAAATTCCGCGAGAAAATAACCTACTGATTGATATCTTTATAATTTTACTAGCTATTAGCAGTCTTGTTTCTAATTTAATACTAATTAGTCTTAGCATTTGTGTTGATTTATTTTAATTAAAATGTACAAACAGCAGTAAATCGAATTTTAATCAATTCCAAGCGACACCACCAATTGAATTAAATAGCAATATTTTGTGTTCGCAGACTATTTATTATTAATCCTTTTTTAATGAAATCTGACCGAGGCCGTTACCAAAAATTATGGGTATTCCAACCTTTCCAAATTGTGAGAGAATAAAATAACTTTTGCTTATTTATTATTATTCAAGAATTTAATTTTAGAGTGTCGTATTCAAGGAAAGGTTTTAAAAGATATGAACACATATTCTTTTACACATTTCCTATTAAGGTTTCGTATATTGGAACATCGTCCTTTATGTTAAGTAAGGTTACAGATTTACACATTCAAAAATTATGTAAGACACAAAATTAAAAATAAATTTATTAAATCTTTACTTCGACCTCACATTGAACAAATTATCGTACTTTTAATTTCAATAATGTTTTAAAGAAGTTTTAAAACATATTACAAAGCACATTTTCGGTTGCTTCGTTTAAGATAATAGGCATAAAATTCAAGGTATATTATCCAATCGGAATTAAAAAAAAAACTATTAAGTTAAGTAGTTAAGTAGCCTTTGTGTCCACACTAAGTTTTACGTTTGTGCCAAATATCATCAAGATCCGTTGAGCGGTTCCGGAGACGCCTTCTAACAAACATCCATCAGTCCACCTAAGAATTCGCATTTATTATATTGGTAACATTGTCGCTCAAAATATTGCAAAGAGCAAGCAAAGAACGGCTCTTAAAAATCTAAAATATCTTACCATGGGTTTCTAAAACAAAAATCTCCGTTTAAAACATATTGTTATCTCTATTTAGTTAAAGATAACAGGCATGACAATATGTTTTATACAAACATTTTGGCCTCAGAAACCCACGGTTTATATTAAACTTACCCTATCCCAAGCTTCTGCATCCATGACAGGTCCACTGCCGATAAACATACAAGCATGACCGGCTACTATGAATATCATCGCCAACGACTTGATACCAGAAATACATTCCAAACCTAAGTCATTGTTTTGTTTTGTCGAAATAATCTTCTTTATATTATTGATAAGTGAAAATGATACGATAAGTTCATGTGTCACTGTTCTCTTCTCTTTGCCAAGTGCTATTGTGTAAATCTCATAGACAGAGCACAGAATAAGTAATGCAATAAAACCCATCATAAACGATCTGTAAAAAAATATAAAAATACAAAAGGGTAATATACAACTTTAATTTCAATCGTAAAGGTTAATTATCTTAAAGTGGTTAACATAATAAAAGTATCTATAATATGATTCCTGTATTTATTGGAACTATATGTAAGTGAATGAGAAAACATTTTTATTATTCTAATAGATCTTACAATAAATTTTACTTTTTATTTATTTTAATACTCACAAATAACTAATATCCATGGTATCAACAGAGATGGGACGTCGCGCGTAACAATCGCGCTCGGTGACAATGACAGCGGTGCCGTTGCCCACTGTGTGGGTTAACACATCGCCCACAAACCTAGACACAGCACGCGCGCTACACGAACTAGGCACGCACACCGCCCAGCGAAGAGTCTCGCCACGACCAAAGCGTTCCTATAAAATGCAGAAAAATAATTTTATATCCAAACTAAAAAAAAAGAAAAATTATATATTAGTTCCAGGCATATCCTAGTGCTAACTGCGGTATAGTTTAACCTAAGCAAAGATTTAAAAAAAACTTGATAAGTAAAATCTCGATTAATGGTTCCCAAATAACACATTATGTTACCTTGAAGATTAACAAAAAGACAACAAAAATGCTTAAAAGATAATAAGTAAAATGTCCTCAATTAAATTAATCCATGGTCGTATCAATACTGTAACATCGTTCAAATTAACAAACAGAATCTGATGAAACCGACAAATGAGAAACTAATAAGCAATTTGGAATTCATCGTCCGATTGAAGCCACATTGAAGTTTGTATTACCTTTTTTGCTTCCTCGCCGCGACGCCATTTTATTGTAGCGAGGCAGTACTCGCCTTCAACTATACCACCTTTCTCACCGCGGTCGTCGATAGCGATGCACTCGTCGAAGTTCCCTAGGTGGTATGAGGAGCCGAAAAGAAGACCTTGCGGTGATTTCGCTGAAGCATCGAACACTGAAACAAACAAAGAAAAATATAACAAGAGTAAATTAAAATATAATGAGCATCTTTAAGATGACATTTTCTTTTTTTACGGTCACATGCGAAACGAAAGTAAGGCTGTTTTATATTAATGTAGCAAAAACTTTGAACCATTATTTAAGGAAATTACGCAAACAAATGAACGTGTAAGGCACGATTAAAGAAATGCCTAAATATAATTTTAATAAGAAATAGTAAATATTTATTTATGGTTGAATTTTAACCAATGGGCGATAACTAGTTTGTCTTAAACATATTAAGTATCACGCGTACATTCTGATCATAATCATAGAGGTTTTGATAAATATCAAATCTAAATTACTGTGATAAACTTATTATCCTATTTTAATAGTATAAAGTTACAACCCAACAAAATCACCAACCTATAAATAGTTATAATTCTGTAGTATTTAAATAAATATACAAAAGTCTATACATAATTTAGTTTGTAACCACAATGTTGTCGATCAATCTTCCAAATCTCTTCGTTAGACAATGTACAAAGAACCTCTCGGCGTCCGTAGTTACGGAAAACGATTCAGTCCTTGCGACCGTCCTCGTTCGTAATGGCTTCCTCCTGACATTGACGTAGCAGATGAGAACGATAATTTCTTTTCTTGTGCTAAATTAGCTTTTATAAGATTTACTGACGGACTTTAAGGGGATCTATTGACGGAATAGACCCCCTGATAAGGTGCTGTGATACACTTTAGTATTCATTTACTCGAAATACTCTGCCCATTTACAATTATCTACTTATTCATAAAATGAGCTAACAAGTAATACCTTCGGGCTAAAATATAATATACATAATAAACCACTAAGAAAATAAAATACTTAAAGGCCAAATCGGGAGGATATAGAACGAGACAAGAATGTGGCTATATACATAATCAATCTATGTAAAATAAATGACAGATTTGGCATTAAAACTGTATTATGTTGATTGTGAACTGCACTGGAAAATATGACAGAGGAGGGAAGCATAGGAAGGGGAATATCCTCTTTCTGTATTATCTCTCCCGTCGACTAAAGGATGGCGACGATTCTTTAATTGCGGACGTCTATGGGTAGCGGTAGCTTCGCTATTTCGGTGGTTACAGTAAGCCGCTTGCGCATTTGCCACCTTATGATTTAAAAAAAAATGTAAAAATTATGTAAAAGCTGCTTAATAAAAATCAAAAGCTTTATTATATGCTAAATAGTCTCTATAGAATCGAAGTGTAAAACGTTCAAAGCGCTAGTTGCGCTTAATTTTTGCCTGAATAATTTGATATGTAAATTTAATTTAAAATTTAGATTAATTTTATCCGGATTTAAAATAAACTGGAACAGAAACGTTTTTGTTGTTATAATTTCAACGTAAGCTCAACGATAACCAAAATTACGTGCGATTTAACAGTATTTTAAACTTTTATGACGTTACGTTTTAATTTTCACAACTGTACTATTTTGAATATGATAAACAAAAGTATTCTACATACTTGAATTCTGGATGGTTAAAAGATTATATGAGCTAACTATTTTATTAGTTTTTCTTTAAATAACATTCAACTCCGGGAAAAGGCTAAATAAGAATAAAACGAGTTTGTACTTTAAGAAAAATTCAAAACTTTCGAGAAAGTGTTGGTCAGTAATAAATTCAACGGACTATTTCTCATTTTAATCTTGACTTTATCTCGCATTAAACTTAATTTATATAGCACTACTCTCATAGAAACTTGCCGAGTGCGACTTATAAATTTGAACTTCAGGGGTAACGTAAACATACGACATATAAGCAGTTGTGAATTCCTGATAAAAGGAAGAAGAAAACAAGAAAAACATTCACATTTTATTTAATATATGAACAATTGAAAAACATGTTAACAAAGATAAATAAAATTTTAAGCGCCAATAGCCTAATAGTACCATTCACATAGTAATCACTTATCATCCTCATCAGGTATTGATTTCAAATCCGAATTCGATTGTTGTTGTAAATCATATACTGGCATGGTCGGTGGCTCAGGAGTTAAAGCAATTGACTTGTACTCTACATGTCCTGGGTTCGAATCCCGCCATGTACCGATGTGTTTTTCGATTTACATATGTATATTAATCCGAAGACCTTACGGTGAAGAAAAATATCGTGATGTAACCTGCACATATCTACGAAGTAATTTAATTATCAACCAACCCACACTAGCGTGGTTAACTATGGCCTAGTCCATAACTTAGGGTTAGCTCCGAGCCCCTCAGTGGGTACATACAGTGAGATGATGATGATGATGATGATGATGGTGATGATGATGATGATACCTTGTCATAATTTGTGATTAACTGGAGTGGTTATTGGAGTAAATTCCAAAGAATCTGCCAATATTTGATTAATCTGCCAATATTAAAAAATGTAAAATCTGTTTCTATTTTGTTTTAAAAATCCCAATGCTATAACCACTAGGTGGCTGTCAATTTTCAGATTACACAAAGGTAAAGCTCGAAATGTCAACGGCACGTTTACAAAGTGCATTGCTAATAAACCCGCTTGTATTTTTACTTTATCCTCTTTCGTAGCCAATTCAGTTTTACAGAATTGCTAATATTTCCAATAAGGAAAATACTAAAAATATACAGCATGTTTGATCGTTACTTACATACAACGTGGGTTTTCACTATCAAAACATTTATACAGAAACATGTTGATATTTTGATCATTCTATTTGAAATATCTGAAATAACAATAATTTTTAACCAACAGTTATGAATATAACCTTTTCATGGTATGAATATTTTGTTACCAAGAATGAAACTGAACTTATTTTTATTGTTTTAAATAACAAAGATTTTTGAATAATACTACAAAGTAATATAAAATATAATGATATCAAAATGGAGAGACACAAATTTGGGATAACAAGCCATTCTAAAACTTATTAAGTTACGTCTCTGAAAGTCACATTGAACAATTACTTCTAGTTTGGAAACTTTATTAAATTACTTTATGAAAGGTACAATAAATATTTTTACTAGCACCGGCTAAATTTAAACTTTAAACTATTTGACCGAAATTTTGAATTTGCAGTTACAATTTCGTAATTTTCTTTATAATTTACGTTATCGTGGTGGTTCCATATTTACATTCCCTTAGTGTAGATTTAAAAGACTCGGAGTGTAAAATAATGTAACTACGTAATTCAGTTATAAGAAAATTCTGATCACCTAACAGTTGTCAGTTCAAAAACGTGTTCTTGTTTCTTACCGTAATTCGAATATTTCTTAGTGACCTCATTCCAGCCAGCTACTGGAATTACTTCACGTAACGTGTCCGGATTGCTGATGTAAAAATTTCACTGTAACCTTGACCGTGCGAGCGTGTTTATTTTTGAGTAGTCGGAATGGTGTTATGAAACGCGTTAAGTAAGTCAATGTGAGAGAAAGAGATTTTTTACTCTTATTTCGTATGCAAAATTCGTATTCGTATGATTTTTTGAATATTCTTTCTTATTAAATTAAAATTAATAGATAAAACGAATTTAACGTCTCTCTCTTAGACGCATTTGTTAACTTGTGTGTGTGTGCCTGTGTGTACTTAATAATTTATCTTACATGTATAAATTTTTTTTGTAAGCAACTGTAATTTAGTCCAACTTGGGAAATAGGTTAGTTTTAATCTCAATTATTCATCATTTTTTAAATGTAATTAATATTAAATGCAATTATATGTCTTTTGCAGGCGAGGCTTTTCTAAGTCTTTTTAATTAATAAGCGGAGCGATTCGCGTTTGCATTGTTTCCCAACGTCTGGACATTGCAAGCGCATTAGTAGTCCCGACTTGATCGGCCTTCAGTTCCAACGCGAATGCCTAAGTAGACATTTGGGAGCTATGCCATATAGAAATGCTTGCCATGCTAAAACGAAAAGATCACCTTGAAATTTTGGCGATCCCTAAAAATGAAACGATATAGTCAAAAGAAGATTTAAGCGAGACAAAGCAAATTTGCGATGAAACGAACTTCTATTTTTTTTTGTTTAAGGTGTTATTGCTTATTTTTGTTAATTTGACAATAACAGCAGTTACTACGATCTTAGAAGAACATTTTATCGATAACTAAATGAAAAAAATATGATGTTATTAAAATTTTTTATGGATACATAGACAATTATCTTCCAACCAATTACTATTGTAATATGTATATGTATATAATATGTATGAAAAGATGGGAAGTGTAAGTGTACTTTCCGGATGAGAGGATGCATGGAAAGGGAAAATATTTTTTCTTTCTGTGCATCCTCTCCTCCGTCGACAACATCAGCTGCTGGTACAGCAGGTAGGCAACGCATATGCAATTGCATATGTCTGAAGACAACGTTCACTTCGCTATTTCAGCGATTTCAGGTGGCCGTTCGCTCGTTTGTCACCTTATGATATAAAAAAATATACGAAAATATCACCATCAAATTTGATACAGTATTTTGATTCAAACAGAGATACAAGAATTATATAATAAAACCGGTACATATTCCCATGTTAAAAAGTATTGATTAAGAACAAAACAGGTAAAGGTTAAGGTTTAACAAAGGGTTAAATTTATTTTCCTGTAAATTTTCCTATCATTTGTACTACTCTAGCGCAAGTTCTTACCAAAGTACTATAGATAACATTATTTATAATCGTGTCTAAATGATTTAAACATTTAGTTAACACTAGGTTCAGTAATATTTACCAAATTGGCATAAATTTGGTAAAATTAAATACATATGGTAACACTAAATCGTGAGTCACTATTGTATCACTTCGGACAGAGGTGTGCAAGCCGCGAAGTTCGTTGTCGGCGATGATATTGACCCAAATTGTGTAACACAACTCTTTAATTATAAAGATGCTCAATTCATCAAGTAAGCGGAAAGTTTTATTCACTTTGTTAATTAATTTTGTTCAATATGCAAATCAGTTTTTTAAGATATTTGAAGATTTAAAAATATCTTAATATAAGTGTCTTTAATTTAATAATAATCTATTTTTACCTTACACCATGTCCTACCTTTATCAATGAGATTGATAACCTAAAGAGGGTAGGGTATCATCGTCAACCAAGAAACGTCTCCGGCTCGATGCAGGCATTTCCCAACGATGGTCAAAAAATATTACCTAACCGCTTCTATTAAGTGACCTAACGCAATATAGTCCGCCGGTTCTGTATGAAACATATCTAGTCTCCTACATCGCTTCCAACCCAGCCTTAACCTTCTTTAGCCATTTAACAAGCAAGCTTCTTAATTTATGAATAAAAAAATGATTAAAAAAATATTTCTACGTAAAATAGAGTTACCCGGACAAATGTTAAGGGAAATGCAGACGCCGAAGACTGTATTAAATGTAACAAGGGTTAAAAGGAATGGTTATGCTAATACATACCAAAATAAATAGCCCAAACATTATTCATACGTGTTTTACGACGCCTACGGACGGTTGGGAAGGGATGTACTCGTATTTTGCTCAATTCGAAATCGCCATGAGATTTGCATTTGAATTTTATGTTTAACAGTTTGACAGAATAATTGAAATAAACAATTTATCTTTTTTTATTATTGCTGTTAACAAATGTATAAATCGTACTAAATATCTTAAATCACGATTTTAATTATTTAACTAAAAATTATTATATAATTTCTCTATACCCCTAAATGTGATTACCTTCTGAAATTATTTCATGCACAGTTCAATAGTAGTAGAAATATTTTAAATTTCTGACCAAATTGCTAATCTTAATTTTCCTTAAAGCAGTTTCGTAACTACAAGAAAATATCAAGCTTATAATGAAATTCTTTGTACGGCAAAGAGACGCTTGAACCGATGCAATTTCCAAAGCTTTGAAGCAAGAATGAAACAGGATCATGAAGGAAAACATTCTCTCATAGTAAAATATTATTACTACCGACCTTTAAAATGTATCAAAGAGTTGTTGCAATTTTTAAAAATGTGCACAAACGTGTACACTTATTCGGTAGATCATCGCTCGTTTGAACAAATAATCTTACTTATATTACAAATGCGAAAGTTTAGATGAATGCATTTTTGTTAGAAGGTAACCCCAAAACGGCTGCATGGATCTAGCATAGACGTAGAACATAGTCTGGAAGAACACATAGGTTACTTATTAATTTTGTTTTAATTCCGCGCGGACGTGGTCACGACTCCTAATTCTTCAATATACCTGAGATTTTTTTTATTTTAGAAGATTCTATCACACTTTAATAATGCCTTTTGTCATTGTATTGTCTATCGTTTTCGTCTGAAGGTTAGACCTTGTTAATGAAACTAAATAATTGTTCCTAAGGAACTGATTACCATCAGATTAGACAAGCCGTATTTGCATAGCTCCGTAGACGGTATAGTGTAGATTACTTTTGGTGCGTTCGCGTATTCAAGGTAGTGTATACCGTCATAGGGACCATGTTAGTTAGCTAATACTACCGATATGCACGTATGGTCTTTAGCTGGGAATGTTTTTGGTATGTGCATTTAAGTTGATATGCTAAGCGCGTGCGGTATAGTCATTGTGTGCCGTGGATTGTTCTGGAACATGACGTCTGTTGAGTCGTAAATCAATTATACATTTATCCTTAAAACGATCCATTTATAAAAGTTGTATGAAGTTTTACTTTAATAGTAAAATGTATAGGATATTTTCCTTTAAAAGCTGATCTATAATATATAAACAATTAAATCCTAAACGAGACTAACAATAAGGTTTGTATGAATTATTTCTTTTTTAAGTATGTCATAAAGCTAGAAGTATAAACTATAACAAGGTCTATATTTTGTTAAACAGTGAAAAGTGTTGGATGAGACATAATATTTTTTTTTAACAGAAGGGGACAAACGAGCAGCAGGAACCCCAAGGTGTTAAACGACTCCCATGGCTATCAGCAATACCAGAGGAACCGCATGCGTTGCCGGTCTTTGAGGTGGTGATTCGCTCTTCTTGAAGAACCCTAGTCGTAGCGGTTTGGAAACAGACCAATCCACAACACTGCTGTGCGAAGCAGGAAGTTGATTGATGAGGTATTATAGAGAGAGATATTAAATAATTCTTTACGCATACGAAGCTGAAAGAAGAATCCATAATCTGTGTCCACTTATCTGAGTAACAAATAGAAGTGAAAATAACAATATCCACGATATTTTTTTAATATTAAATGAAACGCTAGTGAATTTCTCACCGTTAACTATTATGATTCTAATTCCGTGATTTAAAGATACTTTTTAACGAAATTCACATAATTATTCTTTGTGTTAAAACAATTAACAACTTGGCCATGTACAAAAAAATAAAGTAAATTTAATTAAGAATTAATGATGTAATGTGTCGTATGCAAATGACAATGTTTAGATTGATGGATGTATGGTTGAATGAATGGATGGATGTATTCAGAAGGTATTTCCTGAAGGGCTCAATGGATCTCGATCAATGCCATAGATATAGAAGAACAACTAAGCTACTTGTAAAGTTTTTTTTTATTTCGCGTAGACTAATTCTAATTCCGCGTGATAAACTAGTCTTTTGTACAATATGATAAATGCAATTTAAAGTTCAATTTAAAAACAGAAGGAACGAAGGGTCTTATATTTTGGTGGATCACAAACCTTTGAAACAATTTGCCTTACCGTATCTTAGTACATTCAACATGGGGTGATTATACAAATGTTTAACGTCATAAAATAAGGAAAAACAGAGCTCCCTCTAAAGTTTCAATATAAAAAGAAAAACTAAAGCAAAGAAGAAACTGTCAGACCACTGTTTCAATTACAAAGGGCCATTGTCTTACTGTCATTTGAAATATGCTGTATAAGTACACTAGAGAGACGCCTTTTACAGCAAGATTCCTTTACTTTTTATCTTAAATAGAAAAGCAATTATTAACAATCCGTTAAAAGCAGTCTGTTTTTCTTGTTGTAATCCATCTAAAGAAGTGCAGCGCTGAGATTGTTAATGGATTCAATGTTAATTTTCACTTTGTCCGCAAAAGATTCACCTAGGGAAAAGATTGCTCTGATACGGAGGAAAGGCTGTGCATATTTTGTCAGAAAATGTGTAAAAACTAAGTAATAATTAATTTTAAAACGAAATTTGTGTTTTATTAAAAGAAATAATCGACTCGTATTTACGTTAGGAAACAGTCGTTTATAACAAACATCTAAGTTTTTGCCAAGTAATCAAAGTAAAACATGGTAGTATTTACAACCATTATAAAGCTTTACATAATTAAAATAATTATACTAATGTAAATATTATTATTATTACAATGAATATGAATATCATGTTGCTATAAATATCTGACATAATAACGTAGTAGCAATAGACTCAGAATGTTGTTTTGCAGAAGCTCGTTGTGCAAAAATATGCAAAGTTATATAAAAATGAGATACATTAAGATTATTCGAAACCGATTTACATTTATGCAAAGATGTATAAATATAAAAGAAGCGACAGAGGTGTGTCAGAATCCCGCTAAATGAAGGTTTGCGGTATCTGCTTACCCCTCTGGGTTACGCGCGCGAGTCATTTTGTTGTTATTGCGATACATCTCACATAGAAGACAGATCAAAAACTTAATTTACTTAAATTGAGATTTTAAATTTTTTGCCTTGAAGTTAATTGAATACTATAGTTGTGAAAAGTTCGAATAAATTATTTGATGTTTTTCTTTAATCTATAAGTGTACAAATATGTATTTTTACGTATATCTGTTCCGTCATGAGCTGTGCCTAAACGCATTGATGGATTTGTGTGAGGTTTCATTCAATTAATTGTAGAGAGATGTTATTGAATAATACGAGCACAATTCCTAGTATAATTATTAAGCTAACTGAACTGTAACTCGTTACTAAGTCAATAGCGCATTCACTAGTACGCAGAACAAGTTAGTTGCCGTATTTGTATACTTGTTTTTAGTGCGCCTTTGTTACTTGAACGAGTTTGAAGAAGGCGAACACTTCTCAGATGTAAAGGATAAACTATCGCATCTGTAATATACTTGTTTTAGTTCTACGATGGGTTATATTAGATTTATCTAATAATTAGTGGTAGTTGCATGTTTCAAATCAAGGTAACATCTTTAGGATCTTACGTTGAAATCCAATGTGATAAAAACTTGTCAACTTATATATGAGAAACTTCTTTTTATCAAACTTTATTATAAATCCGAATGTTTAGTTGGATGGATGGATGTTTGAAGGTATCTAGGTAGGTATCTCCAGAACATAGAAAGGTTTCCGAGGAAGTTTGCCATACATATAGAACATAATCTGGAAGAACAAATAGGCTTCTGATTTTTTTTTTTTATTATTTTAATTCCGCGTTCTTAAGACAGCTATATAAAGGAACGCTAGACTACATAGAAACAATTATTGCGTGATCCAGTTAACCGATTACTTTATAGATTGCAAGAATAAAACCTGTCACATTTCTCCGCGCCTAAAGCGGTAATGAGAATTCAATATACATAGATTTAATGTGCCAACTGCCGGTCTACGTAATTCGAATGCGAGGTTGCCATGTTGAAATTGTCACGATTAGAAGTTTTACTTTTCTTTATAACTAGTTCCATATATAGATGATGCTTTCCTAATAGATTTTACCAAGTCTTAACTGTATTTTAGTCGACTTTAAAAAGAAGAAGGTTATAAATTCGTCCGTTTTTACGTGTGTTACCGCGAAATATTGTATCCAAGTCTTCATTTTAATTAAATTGATAAATTAATTTATGGTGAGTTTCTTCATGTTAGAATTCTATTATTAACCCTTTTAACTGTCGGCTACCTGCTCATTGGTTATTTTACACATTTTGCAATTGCAATTCCTCTTTTTTTGTATTAATTAGACTTGGATCATAATATGAGGGTCCGATAAGATTAAAATTGCCAATTTGCATATAAAATCGCTTAAACACAATAACAATGTTACCAATTTGTATGTTTCATTCAAAACAGAATAATTAAGAACAACCGACTATTTTTAACCTTGTAAGTTTTGTAAATCCCAAATAACTGATACCAGTTTATCTGATTGTTATTTTATTTATATATAGAAATTATCGTAGGTTTCTATCTCTACAATTAAAAATATGAGAATTTTCGGTTAAAATATATAAAGGAAGCAATATTAAGAACAACAAAGTATTGCTATGTATTGTTAAAATTCTTTTCTTTGCATTTATAAAATATAAAAAGTTAACCGATGAATGGTTTCAACCCTTTTTATATAAGTTCTTAGCCTTTACAAACATATTACGCTAAGCCTTGTTTAGTGATGTGGAAACATGTTCCGCAACGAAAGCAGAATGTTTTCTGATAAAATATTTTTACACATATATTTTATGAACGACTAACTTTTACCCGCGACTTCGTCCGCACGATATAAAAATAACTTAATAAGTAGCCTATATCTGTTCTAGATAAACATAGTAACATTCAACCAACTTTCGCATTTATAATATCAATAAGATGTAAGAAATGTTTCGGAAGTTGAATCTCAAGGCCAGGAATTGTCAATTTGATTACTAGTCTGTACGAACCCTTATGAATAGTATTGACTCTTTAAGAACAAGAAAAATAAACAAATAGAAAACAATGTGAAAGTTCCAAGTATTTGCAACAACTACACTTCATTTCTATTTCGTTATTTTTCCATATTTCTAAATGTTACTAGCAAAATTTTAGAATACGACAAATAATCCTAGGTATCCCAAAAACTCGTCGACCTAAAATATTCAACAAACTTCATACAATTTTTCAATATCCGATGCTATTATTGAAGTTTACCATACAATGGTGGGTTGCCGAGATTCATATCGCAACAGGGACAGTAACTTGAGGTCCTCAGAGGCGTTTTGAAGTTTCACAGGCAAAGATAAAACGTCACTTGAGCAACTTCCGTATAAACATGCGTCAGTTATTACGTTATCGCGGGACTAAATCATGCTCACAACGGCGACGCTTCAACCCTTATTATAGTGCCGCCCGAGCAATATTTATAAAACATGTCAAGATATAACAAGGGTCGCTTAGATTTTGTAAGCAAATTCAAAATGTACCGTCTTTTATACAGGAACAATATCTTAGATATGCAATAGCTGTTTCAACGTTGACAATTTCAATTTGGTTAACAACTTTGTAAGACTATTTGTTCATATTGTTTTAGCAAACACCGGTTAAACCAGTCTTTCCCAAAGTGGGCGATAACGCCCCCTTGTGGGCGCTGCAGGTCTCAAGTTGCGGGTGGGTAAAAGTTTCGTTTAGAATTCTCCGTTAATATACATATATAGGACATAATAATTAATTATTTTAATTTGAAGTGGTTTTTAAATATGGGGACGCTAAATAAATATTTATTCTCAAAGTGGGCAGTAGACCAAATAAGTTTGGGAACTACTGGGTTAAACTATGTTTTGTGGACTAGTGTAAATGCTAGTTTCAGACCTGTTGGCGGCCCTTTCGCAGGACAAACCTGTCTCACGATACTTATCTTTTTTATTTATTAATTTATTATTTTTATCTCTCACATATTGTTTAGCACACTTTAATTATATAAACAGTATTATAAAACAAAACAAAAATATCCTTCATTAATCTCGTTAAATAAATGAGGTTTTATATGTAGCTAACAAGTTTGTGCTAACAACAACTTACATAAATACTCAGTTCATATTTATTGACTTAAGATTGTATTCACACTGGCGACAAATACAAAAATATAAAACATAAAACCAATATCTAATAGTATATAAAAGAATATTATTCACGAAATTGTTGTTTACTTTATGGAATAAATTCATTGAAACAGAATATATAAACTAAAAATAAAAATGTATAGCTTTTAAACTATGTAATTTAGACAAAGATTTTAGTAGTAGAAGGTCATACGCTATGCGATTGTAAAATAAATAATTGTAATAAAAAATATTTTAGACATGAACACATTCAATGCCACTACGATTTTTAGTTACTAAATTAAACCCAGTCGGTGGTAAACGTGTTAAGCTCCGTAAACGTAATATGATCCGCACAAGTGGTTTCATTGTGAATGTGCCTCACTTACCCTATTACATCAAAGTGACGACTAATATCGAATTATATGATGCCTCGAATACGTCGTTAAAACTAACGTAAATATAACTAAGTAAACACGCGTAAATTACAATTCAAGGTCAACTAATCGTTTATCCTTGTGCATAGTACAACAAATGCAAAGAAATTGCAATTCCCTCGGTAACAATGGAGTGGCCAACGGTCTGTCCTCGGCGGTATTTCCAGTACGACTTAAGTTCCTTTAAGAGGCGAACCTATCTGTTTGCCGGCAATGCAGTTCCTCTGTTGCGGATGTCCAAACACGTGTAAGAATCCTTGGTGTTCTCTTCTTGTTGTTCTCAAATTTGACTAATGTTCACCTTGATCCGATCTATAGTTATTCGTAAGTATTTTGAAGTTTTTCTTGTGTATAAAAAACAAACACCCAAAGAGCCGCAATTTTGAGCCATAAAAATATAATGCGATCAACACAATGAACCTATTAAATAATTGAAAACAAAGCCATTTTAAGTAACTGTGTGTGTCATTTGTTTCTTGTAACACACATCATACACTGCCATACAAACATTTAATTCAAGTACAAGTTAATGATAAAAAACAAAAGGTTCTTTGGCACCTTTGTTCCTTAAAAGCAATATTAGTTTTAACACGTATTGCCCTATGTTGTACGTGAGTCAATATTTTATATATTTTCATTACAAAAACTGCACTGGATTCTTAAAGTTGTTTTCGGTCAACGCACCGGGTGTCGTGTGTAATTTGCAGCTGGGCGAAACCGGTTGTCTTATTTCCATTGGCTGCTGTGTTTGTCTTAATCGATGTGATTGTATATATTTTTTATACTTTGCCAGTAATGGTGTTACTATGCCTAACAATTCCGTTAAGCTTTTTACACTTATCTTTGTGTAATTTATTTATAAAAAATTGCAGTCATAAGTTGAATCCAATGATAAATGTTTTACGATAAACATTATGATGGAAATTAAACATATGATACGAACACTAGAATTATTAAACTAAATTAAATATTTTTTAGCCTAAATATGTAAACGTATACTTAAATGCAAGTAATAATTATTGTTACTAGCTTAAGTTCTAAGTAAGCATCTATGCAAAGCAAATATCTTTATATAAAATTCTAACCTGCTTTTTTAAATTTGTTTCTTTATATTCAAAGTATGTATGAAAAGTTTAATAATTAGTAAAAAACAAATTTAATTAACTCTGACAAAGTTAGTAATGATAACATTAAGTATATTGTGCTAAAAGCATTCGACGTTAAAACAGATTAAGCGAAACGTTCGCGAACGCAAACAACTTTACTCCCTAATCCAATGTAAATTTCCTTTTCAAACATTTCTGTTAAACTTAATACTACGTATTTTTAGATATTATTAGTTACAATCATTTGGCGCGAATGACGTGCTTTCGTTACAAAGTCAAGTGTCAGAATGAATAGTGGGGAACATAAACGTCGACATTTTAGTAAGACTAGTGTTGAGTCAATACACTGGCTCATTTCCGGATTTTCTTCCTAACAGTATTTACTTGTGTATTTTCAACCCTGTTTATAATAACAAAATTGATAGAAGAATAAAATTATTCTTTCATCAAAGCTTCATATACTTAAGACCAAATTCAAGATTAATCAAAGTAACAATAAGGTATCTAATAAGATACAGTACAATATCACCTCCTTTTACTGTTTTTATAATAGTTAATGGTTAAGCAAAAAATTAATCTACTGCTTAAGGATATTTACTACTATGTTTGTATACGTCAACATTAAATTTAGTTACCCATTACCAATTTGAAGTGTCATATTTTTTAATATCAGTAATTTGGTAATTTACTACGTTATTTGTTTTGTGACGATTTGAAATAAAATCGAGGCTTGTGTAATATGTTTCACGACAATAGCCGAATGATTAGATTCGAACACGCGACCGCCAGATTAGTAATCCGTACGCTTAACCATTAAGCTATTTGCTAATCGTGTATATAACTGTAATGAAATCTTAGAACTTTAGTTACAAAGCTTTACATATTTACTTCGGGTCTTTCGAAATTCTTTCAAAATGAGCAGATTATAAACATAATATACATAAATTTCCATTAATAACAATTATAATATTGATATAGAATTAAACGTTTGACGCCTGTTTCAGAAATTATTGCGTAAATCTGCCAACTGGAGTGATAAATTACTAATCAAACAATTATTACATACCTATGCTTTGACAAGCAGTGAATATTAATAATTAAATGTACCTGGATGATTATTTTTTTTAAATTGTGTTTTTTGGAAATTATATTTAAGAGCGAATTACTAATAAAATGATGAATTATGAAAAATATTTTTCGATCTTACCGATAGAAAAAGTTAAGTTTATATTTAAGTTGATTATTTAACTGATATATAAACACGGCTAAACACTCACGTATATACGTCCGGTGGTGGCACCGACTAGTTTCGTGCCCATCGGGGGCCCTTCATCAGGATGAGTGGCACTGGTATTATTTCGCGGACGCGGCCCGTCGCTCACTGATTATATATCAGTTTAGTATAATGCCTCACGAAAATTTGAATAATTTAAGTTGATTATCGATAAAAGACGAATAAAATGATATTTTCTAAAAATGGTTCCTATCTAGATCGATCTATCGCCCCCGAAACCCCCTACATATTAAATTCTATGAAAATCATTGGAGCCGATTCCGAGATTCCAATTATATATATACAAGAATTGCTCATTTAAAGATATAAGATATCTATTTAAGCTTATTTTCCAACTTACTGTCAGACTAGTATTTGAAAGGTTTGTATGTTTGTGTGTGTGTAAGTATGTCTATTATGTTTATTCCATTATAACATTTGAGATTGAAATGAGAAAACGAATTACTCTCGAACCTGGATAAGGGAGAAACCAAGAGACCCTGATATATTTTTGCTTATAGAGGTTTCTTGCTTGTCCAGGTTCGTGTGTATAACTATTAGGTTCCGATATTCAATTCAAAATATTAAAATAAAAACATTTCTTAACACATTACATAGAAATCTGACTTTTATATTTTAACTTTTGTGAAATCAAATTGAAGTTAACTAATACGTTTATGCTCTGAATATTTTTATAATTATCAATGTTTCATCACGACTAAACTCTAAAACAATATTAAATATGCAACTAAAATCTAGGAATAGAATTATTTATAAAAGAAAACTAAAATGTACACAGATATGTTTTAGAATAACATTTCTTTGTTGGTTTAAAAGTATAACATTACGTCAATGTCAGCACGCCGACGTAAATATATGACCATAGCAAAATCCCACACACGCTTCCTCTTGCGAATCACATGTTTGTATTATCGTCACGTATAATTAATTATAATTTAAAATACAAAGTACAATATAGGAATGGATCAAGCAAATGAATGACTACAATAATGTTTTTTTTTTCATTTAACGTTGAACTGATTTTCGAAACCAGCCAGTTATGCAAAGTGTATTTAAAAAAATTACTGTTATAATATTTTTTATCTATGTTAAAAGCAATCTAGTATTACTTCTCATTAAACATATAAATATCTGTTGTGGAAATGCTTGGTTGAGGTCAGTTTTTCAAAATTAAAAATTTGTGTGCATAATTTGTGATCACCTGTGTAGTACTTAGACCACGGCGCAAAACAAAATGATTTGCTCTTAGCTTTTTGTGGAAGATCAAAATATAAAGTCTCCGATTTGTATAATACCACTGGCCTTTGAGAAAGAGTCCGTTGTCCTTGACCTTCAGGTTGAAAATTATAATTAAAACTAGGTGTCGCCCGAGACTCCGCCTGCGCGGAATGAAAAAAACTTAATTTGTACCCCATGTGCTCGGAAGTCTGGTAAAACTATGTTCTACACCAATGCCAAATTTCAGCGATCCATGCAGCCGTTCTGGAGATACCTTCTAACAAAGACTATCCATCCATCCATAACCAAACATTCGCATTTATAATATTAATAAGATGGATCAAAAAAAAAAAAGATTGAAAAATAATGTACTTATCAAAAATTTCACAGTGCTATGATAAATATACCACTTTATTCTCATACGTTTTATGTAAAAAACATAAGTATTCTTTTTAAACTTAATGTAAAGTTGTTATGTGTGATAATGATATATGTAGTAAATTATTTAAAAAAAAACACTGTCATGACAAATCCATTAGGTAAAAAAACGGTAAAAAATATGTTAAATCGACAAACATTACTAATGTTATCTTTTCAAGCTGACTTCGCTAAGATACTGCCTTTTTTTATAACAGAAGGGGGCAAACGAGCAGCGGGAACACCGATGTGTTCAACGACGCCTATGGACATCAGCAATACCAGAGGAACCGCAGATGCTTTGCCGGCCTTTGAGGTGGTGATAAGCTCGCTATTATGAAAAATATTTAATAGTATTATTTTAAAATATGTTTAATATACGTAATGTTATAGTTAGTTATGCAAATAATTAATGTGTTTCAAATTAATTTAACATTTTTAACTAAACATTTCTACAACTAAACAGCTTCTTAACGTTACGATGTAAAAGATAACATCGTCTTTTGTTTTTTATTTATTTTATCGTAGGTATTGTAAGTATTTCCGCATTTCTTCTGATGAGTGTTTGTAACGGAGTCAAATTCTTGACCATTTTTCCTTTCCACCCTTTTATAATAAGAAAATGTTGGGAAGGGCAAGTAGATTTGACGAAAGTGGGTTTATCCTGGAAAGAGTAATGTCCTCTTTTTGTACGTCTCAATTCTCTCAACCCTTTATCTTTTCTCCTATTGCAGAAAAATATGGAACTAATTTCTTGCGTACATTGAAATGTGATACAATAATAAAGCTGATTGAAGCGCCTCCAGATCAGAATTTTTACATTCTTGTTACACTATAAACACATATCTGTATTTTTCAAAGAGGAGAGGAATGATTATATTATTATACAATTGGTGTTACGGCAGTAGATACTAATAGTAACTTTTGTGTAATTATTTTTATATAATCAATTTTATATAAGTAAAATTGAGCCATTCAATGAAACTAGGTCATTGTCAACTTAAAGAACTTGTAACGAATAAGTTTAATAACTTAATGAATTAATAACTTCCTTTATTTACTGCCATGTTGATAATTTACTTAATATATCTCGGTGTCATTGAATAATTTAATCTTAAATAATATTATATATTATAAAATTTCTACTTAGAAAATGATACACGACCAAAGAGCATTGTTATGAAGTTTTAAGTTCAAAATTAGTATGACATTTATTATTTATTTTTTGAATTTTTAACTTGAAAAGCGTCATTTAGTGCAAAAATTTAGACACTTGTAAATATAAGTATTTTTTTTAATTACAAATTGATTCGAAATTTAAAATACTTACTTTTGAGCGCCCATCTTTTATTCTGAAGCAAACCATCCAGAAATTTGTATCCCTGTTCCCTGCACGCTCTTTCCTTAACATTTGCAACAGCAGTAGTAAGGGACAACAAGTCGCTCGCAAGCACAACAGACGACGCGTAATCCGGAGACTCCTCGATCGATTTCAATACAGGATTCTCTCCACCTCTCGCACTATCCACATTAGCTATATACGAAAAGTCATCAGCGAGCTTTGCTGCAGTTTTCGCGGTTGTCGTTATCTTTTCTACTAGATTCTTATCTACACCCAATGGATTGATTAATTCTAGTGTCTTTGTAGCCGTGTCAGCTAAAGGGGTTATTCGTTTTAATATTTTCTCTGTTAATTTAGTTTCGTTCACATTTTGTCCTGTGATCGCGCACACGATCGTGAGCAGTATTACTGCGGAGAGCATCGCGGTGCGTGGCGTGCGCGTGCGCCGGCGCCGATACCTAATTACGACTGAGGCGAGCGTAAGCCTTCGAGGAACGATCAATGAAACAGAGCCTCGATACGTTGTCTGCATAACACGAGCCATTTCGCTATTAAAATTGCTTCATTGTCTGTTCGTGGTTGAGCTCCGTCAAGTAACGTATGGCTAAATAGAGAAGTTGGTTTAAAACTTATTACTTTCGTTATTACAATGCAACTGGACAGTTTATATACGTTTTGAGCTTTTTAAATTATGTTAAATACAAACTAATATATTTTAGGTTTAGGTTCCATTTAAAAATAACGAATATTTCTGTTACATTTCCTGTATTATCATTATTCCAGTTATTAAGATGATAACATGGCGATAACAATTTATTCTGTACCTGTAAAAGTTAAAAGTATGGAAATATATTCATGGAACCTTATTCGCAGGGTGACAATTTTCACGTCATAATTTTAATACATTATTTTTGATACGAATATGCTAGAATATTTCTAGATTACGCAGAATTATTTTATAGATTTTTTTATTAATCACGTTTTACTATAAATTACATCGTGATTCACGTTTAACTATTAATATTGTAATTACACATACGATACGGATAGAGTACGTTGCTAAATTGTTTTCAACTATCGTAACTTAAACTATGGTTTATGCAATAACCTACTCATTATTCATATTATATAAGCATCTCGACAAGTTATCGAAGACTTGACAAGACTCCATTCCATTGACGGTATTTAAAAAAATCTACCTTAGCAACTAAATAGGAATACCAAAAAACTGCAGAGATTGACACCGCTCACCTATACTATCCTTTCAATTATGTGAATAAGGTATAAATAAAATAAATTTAAAATTCGCATAAAATTTAATTACACAATAATCGTTATCTCGAGTATCGATAATGTTGAGCTCCACTATGTCCATTGCCATTGCCTGTCACTTCCCAGTCATCAAGATCATCGCTATTTCTAGAAAATGATCTCCTTTGATTGCCCTCATCTCTATTTGTCCAGAAATCCTCATCTTCACCTTGTTCTTCTTCTATTACTTCTAGTTCTTCTTCATTTATACGTTCATTTTCCTCATCCATACCTTCCTCATTTTCTTCCTCTTCTAGAATTTCTTCTAAACTATCATTCGTTCTCTGATGTTCATGTTCCATTTCAACTTCTGGGATTTCTTCTAACACTTCTCGGTGAGCAATAAGCGTTTGTCTATTTCTAATCAAAGGCATTTCTATCACCTTTTCATTCTTTCTTTGGCTTCCTGTTTCTGATTGACACTTTTCTGACTCAGCGGAAACTAACTTTTCCTTTTTACTGTCGCTTGTTTTCGACACTAAGAAAAGAATCTTTGGTAACGATTGCATTGGAATTACAAATGTTAACGTCAACAAAATTGATGATAAAAATATTAAAGATATTTCTTGGACATCAATCTGAAAAAAAGGATTTTCCATTATTCTTATATTCCTTGTAGTACACGAAACAGGGGGTTTAAACAAAGTGCATTTGCTACGTAGCGATTCCATAACGAACTTCAAAAATGTATATCACTGACAATAACTTTCGATCACGTCGCGTCACGTGATTGTCGCGCGTCAATTACATACATTTTTGAAGTTCGCTATGGAATCGCTTCGAAGCGAATGCTTTTTGTCTAACCCCTAAGTACTGTCTTAAGCTCATTAAAGAAGGGTTAGTGATATTATCTTAAATATTTGTGTGGAAATAGCAATGTAGACGAAATAAATTGCAAGACATTATTTAGCTCACACTCACCAGAGACATTAAGGTAAATTCGGTAGCGGTCCTCACTGTAGCTGCATTAGTCAGAAACACAACAAACTGACAGAGATAGAGGGCGTACGAAAGACGACTGATAAGGGTTAATGGACGACTGCAGAGTAAGTTGTGCAGGATATCTGTAAATAAGCAAATACAATCGTAATTTTATAATTTCTAGGAATATTACAAGTAAATAATATTTCGTGTCTTTATATTATTTCTTTTTCTTAAAGAATCTTTCTTCCAAGTAACAAATCCAAAAAAACAAAGAATTTACCAACCAATTATTGACCTTGGATTTTCACAATCAGAGTGTGATGAAATAAAAAAATAAAAACAAAAGCTTTAGCGTAGTGTTTGAAATTTCTGAGCCAAATTCGATAGGTTATTACTTATATTAATTTATTTGTTAGATTTACGATTGAATAGACTTGTTTTCAAAAGCCATGTCTGTGATTTCGGCTTTCATTACTATTTATATATACAGGGTGTCCCAAAAGGTTACGTACATAGGAACGAGGATGATAGGGGTGGTCACAAGGGTCACCAGAAAAATAAAATAAAAATTCCCCTCTGGGTATAAAAAAATGGCATTTTTAAAAAACTTAAAAATTTTACACCTTCTGGAGCAATTTTCATTTTCTTTAAAATCTTTGTTAGTTGTATTGTTTTTTTTTTATTTCATATTGATAAAAGGTTATTGACGATAACATAATAGCTTTTTTTTAATGTAGCAATATTTGTAGGTCATTGGTTACAAAATTGCCCCAGAAGGTGTAAAATTTTTAAGTTTTAAAAAAATGCCCTTTATTTTTTTAATACCCAGAGGGAAAATTTTATTTCATTTTTCTGGTGACCCTCGTGACCACCCCTATCATCCCCCTTCCTATGTACGTAACCTTTTGGAACACCCTGTATTTCAATAATGCTGAATTTCCCTAAGTTGAAATCTTAATGAGATAAATATGGATCAAATATCACCAACAAAACTCCAATTTATTTTCAAACAGGCTCATGCCAAGTAATTAAATTAGCGAAACGTTGGGAACAATTTAATGGAAACCGATGTTTATTTTAGTTGCAAATGGTTTCCGCGTTTCCTAACCAGATTTAGTTTCGTTCTGTTGTAACACTGACCACAATGACCGCCGTGGACTGCGTATATGAGCCAGGCGATTGCCAAAGCGGAGGCGATGGGTGCCAACGCGGCGTACTGTGCAGCGAATGTTGAGCTGTATCGGTACTGAGTTGATCCAGAATCGAAGCCCGCCCACCATACAGAGCACCATAGCGCACCGCTGATTAACCATCCAAATGCTAGTAATATCTGAAAAAAAAAACGTTACACAGTTTTATAAAATAAAACAGAAGTGGAATTTTAGATTTATTTCCATTTTAAATCTTGACCTCAAATGTGTTAAATCGGTTGTCGTGTTCGTGTCTATAAGATGAAGTAGTTATTGTGTCCTTTTTCCTAAATAATAGAAAATCTATCGATATCCGCAAAATTATTCATCATATTACACCTCTTGAAAAGGAACACCCATTGTTATAATGTTTCTCATTGACGTGTCTGGCATAATCTTTCTTCACACTTTATACTTAGTATGATGATGGATCAAAATCAAATAAAACCATATTCAAATACAACGCATGGCTTCTGCAATCTCTCAAGCGAGCCGCCCCCTGAGCCGGTATCGCGACAATATTTCACCGCTGGCGGCTTGCCTACAATCTCGGAGCTTGCGGTTTTAGGAGAAATACATTAGTGCATACGTCATTTAACTCAACACATAAGAGATTAAGATACTAAAGCCGCAAGCCGCCTAATGTATGTCTCTAACGACCGACAGCTTAGTGGTCAGTGATATCCAGTTATGTCAGAAATTATATTTGTTTTATACTTCCAGCGTTCATTAGTAAACTCAAAAGCATCTCCAGTTTACAGATTGAAATCTCTTATGACTGAATATACTATTACATTTGGTTTAAAGTAAAGTCATATTTAACTGTAGAATATTGGAACTACAAGCGCGGAGTAAAGAAACTTAATAAAGTTATAAAGTAATAATTTCGTTATAAATATAACAAAACGTTCAAAGAAACTATCGAGGTTCATCGAAGTGTTTGTTTAGCGAACTGTAAATATCGTTGATTCTATAATAGTTCGAGTGAAGCTGAACTACGTACTTTGCTATGACGTGTATTGTTCTTGAGAGCGAGCCCGAGGCTTAGCCCGAGCAAGTAGGGAGAGGCGCGGTGGATCACAGAAGTGTAACTCAGCCGTGCCGTCCGGTACAGTTGGCTTACGCTGAAAACGAAAAGAAAAATAATAAAGCTATTGTATTGTATTTCAAATGGTATTTCAAGCGGAAATTATTTCCAACGATACAACAAAAGAATTTCATACGTATTAGTTCTTACATGTGCAAAGATTTAGTTCATATTTCATTAGCCTCGCAACATCATTTTATTGCTCAATATTCTTTTTAAATATATGGAAACCGCATTCAATTTAAACAACTGTTACGTAAAACAGTATTAACATTTATATTGATTTTTATCGTTTTAAATTTTTTATGAGTCTGACATTAGCCGCAAAGCCGTAATGGTGGTCTTAAGTTTTATCATGGTTTAATGTTTCACTAATACTTGATGACCTCGACCGATCTGAAAAGACTGCAACAGCGAAGAAGAAGACGAATATTTTCAAGATTACATATTTACTTCCAAGGGCCTCTTTCCCTTTTTTATAGGAGAAGTTTTTTTTATAGGAAATTGTTTGATCCGACGCCCATGGACATCCGCAACGCCAGAGGGACCGCAGATGCGTTGCTGGCCTTTAAGGAAGGCGTGTCCTTGCATCTCCTAGAGCAGCTTATGCTCTTAATTCCGCATCATATAACCCAGATATTGCTGTTCCTTTATACTTCTTAATATTATTATTTTTCCATATGTATTTTTTTCAAAGGGGTAATACGTATATTCGTGATATGACTAAGACTCTCTTGGTGATATCGTGTCGTCGCTCGCCGCAGCTTCCGGTAGCCGGCGGCAAGGCTCGCTCGTCGTACACTTTGAATATAAATCAATTCATAACATTCGCTTTGATCAAACTTATACATTTGTTTTACCGTGTACAAAAAAAAACATACAGACGAATTGAGAACCACCAATTTTTTGAAGTCGGTTAAATATATACTCAAAATAAAAGACATGACAATGTCTAAATAACTGCCTGACAAATAATTTAACTCTACTAATGTCGAACAAGGTTCGTTCAAGGAAATATAAAATAAATAATAGTAGACTCAGATGAAGATGTCATGGACAGAGCGAAGTGGAAGAGACAGATTGGGAAAGCTGAACCCACCACTTTTTGGGATTCAAGCTAGGCAGAGAGAGAGAGAGAGACTATTGCCGTCAATAATAAGTGATTAGCTTATTAAATACTACTAGCTTATTAAGTTTACAATAAAGAAGCTTAGATCGGTAGGATTTAAAGATAAGATAAAACAAAGGATAAAAGATGCCGAGTACGTTCTCTAAAATTTTTAAACAGGTTAAACAAAGTAATTTCCTACCTACATTGTGTATCGCAGTTGTAACATCGAATCTAAGATCTTCAGTTTTAAATCAAATAACCTTATTCACTACATATTTGATTTTTATAAGTATTAGATATTACGTAATAATATGTTAAGAAAGAAATGCGTATTTTCATTTGAAGTCAAGAGGTTTTTTTCTTAAATCTGTCACAGACTTTTTTTTATTAGTATTTTTAGATGTTGCAAATCATTTATCCTTTAGATGTATCTATTATATTAACCGTATAATAACAGCGACCAAAGTGGTTGAAATGGGACGTGACGTATATTTTCCACATTATGTGGTACTCCAGTATAGTTCAGAGAAATACGAAATGGATTGCGCAGATGTAGACGGTTAATGGATCAAATTAATAAGTAACATTTATTTATTTAAAGGTCGACCTTTTACTAGGAACAACTCAAAGAGGTGTAGGTTAATAAGCAGACAAAATATCTTATTATAATAGTCAAATTACCTAACTCCGTGATAAGCCAGTAGCGTGAGGCGATGTTCCTTCGTTGTCCGGTATCTGGAGAAAGCAGTCCATACGTGAAGCGTGGGTAGCAGTGCGCGTAGCATAGGCAGCTCCGATTGCATCGCCCACACCACCACACCGCCCAGGACCGACAGCTGCATGTCTAGTGCCAGCTGGTGGGTTTGTGGGGCGCACTGGAACAACAGTACTAAAGGTTATCGTGCACTTATGTGACTTAGAAAAGCAGCAAACTATTTAAGCGGGTACACATAATCTTAGTAGAACGGTAATTTAAAGATAAATTCTTACATTTTGATGACCGTTGTTGGTCATACAGGAATTGAGTTTGTCTTAATTAATCTTAATTAAAGTTAAATGTGGTCCCTTTCTTTCCAAGTTCTTTTGTCTTTTGATGGTTTTACCGATTTACTGAATATTGATAAATAGTAATTTTGTATTTAAAAATAGATTTTATATTTAAAAGCTTCGATATCACATTCACGCTCATTATTTAGAAAGGTTGGAAAAAACTAGCGATTTCCGGTTTTTACTTTACTGACACATTCATACATCAACGCCTACATGTTCGGCAGTTGGACATTTCCTAATGAATAGCCGATCGTTTCGTGATCACTTATCTTATTGAAAGGTCAAGACTATTTTATTAAAACGTAAAAGTAATTAGTTTTAAATAAATCTTAAGAGTAAAGCAAGAAATGTCTGAAACGGCTGGTTCGATTTTAATGGAACTTACTGTGGGTTTCTGAGATCAAAATCCCAGTTTAAAACGTAATGTTATCTCTGATAAACATGACGACATGTTTTACACAGATATTTTGGTCTCCGAACTAACGGTTAGTGGTAAACGTAGCTAATGCACGCGGTTATAATGTAAGCTACTTTTTTTTTTAATTCAGCGTTGACGAAGTTGGGGGCGACTGCCAGTGATATGAAGGTGCTTGATGTTTTTTTTTTTCGTAAATCTTAGCTTACTATCATTATGTTGAGTAATTCTTTCTTTATTCTGAGAGCGTCATCGGAATAATCGGTACAACTAGCTTGCGCCAGTTCTGTAGAGATCATTACGAGAATGCAAACGGCTTCATTACACAAGACGTAGCTTATACACAATTTTTTTGGAGTAGTTTATTTAGGAAATTGCGTAATGTATTCCAACAGCACACAATGCATGACTAGCAACTACCAATAAAAACAACATAAAAATAAAATAAATCAGATTAAAATTCTTACCGCGAGTTGAAAATAAAATATTAAATAAAAGGACTTTTCATGGAGAAAAACTCCATGCTTTAATATTATTTCAGAATAATTAAAGAGATTAATTTAAGCTTATTAAGAATAAAAATTGAATTACACTGACCATATCCTCGAACCCGAAGTAATTCTGCAGATAGAAGACGTTCCACCACCAGCCTTGTTGACAGACTTCCGCGTTCTTAGTGACGAGTGAGCCCCACATGGGACCTACGGAGATGTTATCCCAAATATACGCGTAGAATAATATCACAGCTAACAAAGCAGGAGTCAGTCTGAAACAAAGGAATATTCAAAAACCTGTAATTTAACCTTCCAAAATGTTATTAACTGACCTTGAAGAGTAGTCTGTAGAAATAAAAAAAAAGTAAAATCGAAATGACTTTTTAAAATATTTAACTTAATGTCTACGTTTTTCCACGCATATATTGATTTCTAAGAACTTGTTTTATTACCCTTACCGTAGAATTCCACTAGTCTTTTCTTTTCTTTAAAAAAATACTACAATATATATTATTACAAATGTCACAGCAGTGTAACTCTACGGTTACATTATCAAATATTTAGTACCTAAATACACTTTAAATATAACCCTTTAGACTTAATCGATTAGTTATTTTATATTTTGTCAGTTCCTTAAAATTAAGTGCTGAAATGTCAAACATTAACACACAAATCATTTATTATCATCGATTACTAAAAAAGTATTGAACAAAGCAAAAGATAAGATTCTTTTATTATTTTTTATGAACAATACCTTAACTTTACATTAGCCCTAATGTACGACATGTTACAACTCAGAGTGTTATTCCTCGTCAACTCATGTGTTTTATTTATTGACTTACGGTTGTTCGCGACTTATCGGCATAGAATTGAAAAAAAAACAAGTAACCTATAAAATGCCCGTGTGCATAAGCTACCTTCCCGCCAAAGTCCCGTTAAAATCGGTCTTGTCGTTCTGGAGATAAACATGAAATGAAATATCAATATTCATCGTGGATTTCCATAGACGAACCATTCATAGGAATGCATATTTTTACCTTACTTCTTTCAAAGAATATGAGGGGGATAACAACATGTTTTCGTAAAAGTTTACTAACAGTGACAACCCACGCTTTTGACAAATCTTTGAATTAAATAAATAAAACATCTAGCGGTTCAGGAAAAAACTCAAATGCGTTATGTAGGAACTAATTTAAGGTACCTTGTATGCGTAACATAATTTTTAAAAGTTTATATTTGCTTAGAAATATTTTAAATAAAATAAGGTCGAGTGTCGATTTTAATTTTTTAATCGAAGTTAGATTAAAGTCAATCAAATTATATCAAGTTGGTAGTTATTTTATAATTTTGAAACTGAAATTATTCATAATATTTCTTGAATCGTATCAGAACTCACTATACTACATCAGAATCTTCTGTCGCATCCAGAACAGCAATTTATCGTACGCTGTTAACGTCATCTGCGACCAACCAGTAATTACCGACTTCATAATCGATCATGACAACTTATCAATTTTAATTAGTTATGTGAATAAGAAAATGTAGCAGCGCGTTAATTTTAAGCGCCTGAAAGAAATTAATGGCAAGCTGTTTCAATGTAAAATTTGCCTCAGTGGTGAAACAGGTAATAGAATAATAAAATATGATTGTATTTATTAGGAATCGCATCAGTGGCGTATATAATATTATCTCCAACAGAAATTACTCATATATTACCTTAAATATCTGAACAAAATTCTCTTAAATGCTCCAGATTCGTTGTCATTTGCTATACGATGCGCTGTGAGCGTCCCGCTCAACAACAAGAAGCAATCAGTGTACATCCAACCAGCACGGCACCACGACCACAGGGGAGAGCTTACCACCTGGACGTAAAGAACCAGGTAAAATAACACATAAGGGTAAAAAATAATTTTATATGGTTAAAGCTGATATAGTGCACTTTACAAAGAAGAAAAATAATGAACAATTACTATTGAATAATATGATACGTTACTACTAAGTGTTAAGTATTTGTAAGGATGAAGTTGTAGATATATTTTCGGGTTTATTGGAGGTAACACGTAGGAACTGATGACAAGGACGGTGTAACACTTATAAGGTGTCTTCAAGTTATTGGACGTAAGTATAAACAGTAAAAATAAATTAAAATTGAACTTAGCATAGGGACAAATTATGACTATATCATAAAAGTCGTTTAAATCTGTTATTATATTTGTATAAACTGATATATAAACACGGCTAAACACTCACGTATATAGGTCCGGTGGCGGCACCGACTAGTTTCGAGCCCATCGGGGGCCCTTCATCAGGATGAGTGGCACTGGTATTATTTCGCGGACGCGGCCCGTCGCTCACTACTAGAAAATAGTCGGTGCCGCCACCGGACGTATATACGTGAGTGTTTAGTCGTGTTTATATATCAGTTTAGTATGTCTCACGAAAGTTTGAATAATTTAATATATTTGTGTAAAATTTAATTTTAATTTTATCACTGTATTTTATGGTAAAAATTATAACATATCGTGTTTCAGTATATTTGCAGACGCTAATTCAACCGCTACCGTTGAATAAGAAAGTTATTACAAGGCATGCAATTACCAACCATATTCGCATCGGAATTACAGGCCATTAAGTTAATAAAATTACTCCGTAAACCGAGTTAGTAGTTTTGATTATGGAACAAAACTATCATAAGTAGTCAACCTTACTGGGTTTTGAATATGATTATGTTGTATTTAGTTATTTTTAACGTGAAGTTTGTGCGTATCACTCAAAGGGTGTATCAACACAAGCTTTGTAAGTTTACAAATATCATACTTATATATGAAACCTAATTATTAGTCAAAATAATCAGGTCTAATTAAAATATTTTAATGTACTCAAACCCTAGACATCTATTCCCGTCCACACTCCTTAACTTTGTTTATGCATTTACTTTTATTTCATTTATCTTACTAATATTATAAATGCTAATGTTAAGATGAGTGGATGGATATTTGTTTGAAGGTATCTTCACACCTGCAGAACGGATCTCGATTAAATTTGTCATACGTATAGAACATAGTGTGGAAGAACACATAGGCGACTAAATATGTTTTTTTTTAAATTCCGCGTGGATAGAGTCTCAGGCGACCGATAGTTTACCTTATGTATTCATAAACTACGGCGATTATTATTTTTCCTTTGAGTCAAATTATTTCTGCAAAGCTTATTATAAAATAAATAATATGATAAGGGAATGAATCAAGGTAAAGATCTAAAGTCGTATAAATGCCAATAAAGAGTTTACTGTCTGTTGTCTAAGTCCAGATTAAGTATAAATGTTTTATCTGTATCGAGCAATGATCGCCGGGCTTCATTGTTACGACAGGCTTTGATGGCAGACGACTAGGATCCCTCGACGTATTTTACGATACTTACAGATGTCAGATTAAAGAGTAGAATCAAAACTTTTTCGCTTTCGCCCGTTCAGTTTAACATAAACAAAAAACTAGAAGTTTCGCAGATAAACAAAGTTTTCGCATTGCCAAACACAATTTTGTTGCACGGGCCAGATACGGCAAATAACAATCTGGCGACGATCCAACGTTTCAGAGCATAAGCGCGATGTCTTTCGTTATAATCCAACGTTTTAGTCTTATTTATGAGGCATTGGTTTCTTGATTTATTTTGAGTTATGTTTTGTTGTTCGCTGACCACAAGGATGATTGCTATAGATCCAGGATTTGTGGCATAGTATGAGATAATAGAAATCGATTACTTTATATCAGAAACTTACAAATAACACCTTAAAATTGTAAGGCTATCTACAGTTCTTTAATTGGTTTATACACCTTACATTTTTAAAAACAAACGAACTTCCAAATTTATACTTCAAAGAGAGAATTTTCTTGGGAAATATAACAAAATGCGTTATTAACATAAATAACCTGCCTTATTTGTGCGGTGAATTTGAACAAAACGATGATTCATTTATGAATTCAGGTGCACATTTATGAATTGAGCTGTACATTTATTCTAAAACGAATTCAAATTTAAGCGGACCAGCAATTAGTCAATTTAGTATGAGAGGCACGTATACACGTGTACCAGGACCTCTAAAACTCACCGAAACAATTACAAACTAGTTTCGTTCAAATCCCGGGACGGATGTAATTTAATGAGCAAAAAATAAAAACTAAAAATATAAATATTCAGCCCCTGTCAAAGTTAAATATCAAATTACCGTTTAACAATATTTGCTTTTTTCACTGTTGCGTATTTTAATAACATGTCTCTACATTTCAAAATTATAATGAATGAATGAATTGATGACAAATTACTACTTCAAAATGACATTTACGAAAAATAGATTAATTATCGAGGAGTTTTTAGCAGATTATTATCAAGTAGTAACACACTGGTTTCCATTTTACAAACCTCAGTTATCATAAGCCTGTTGGTGTAAGGCGTAGAAGCAACAGGTAGAAACTTATGAGCGATGAGGAGAGCGACGGTGGCGATGGCTCGCACTCCATGGATGCAGGAGATCTCATCTGTCGTCGCCGGTGCCATCAGCTTGCGAACAGTGCGGTACAATGAAAACACGCTTATTGCGTTCTCGCCTGAAACGAATGAAATGATTATTTACTTTCGAACTTCATAAAAAACAATTGAACATTTGACATAACAAAATTAGCGAGTGTTTTGTTTTTAATCCTCAGTGAGTTTAAGATATTATTTTGTAGTTAATTTTGTTAGAAATTGAAAAGCATTATGGTAAGTTCTGAAATAAATTTAACCATTTAAATTTGGTCAATTATTCTGAATACCAACAAAGAATAACGAACGACGAATTAAAAGGCGGATGAACCACATCAACATAATGGTTGAATTTAAATATTTATCTTTTTCTTTAGGCACACTGCGCACAGAATCGGCCCTTGTTATTCCATTATATAGAATTCGAAAGAACTCAATTCAAAAGCTCCGGATGAAAAAAAGCTCATAAATAAACAAGAATAAATCAAGAAATAAGTCATGCTTAAATTTGACGTGAGGCAGAAGTGTCGACGAAGGCAATTTGCATAACAAATTACGTCGCTCGTTGATTTAGAAAAGAAATCGACTTCGAAACTTAGTCGTTTTCTAACGACCAAATTTGTTTATGAAAACAAACTTCGTAACACAAACACAAGTGTGAAATGAATTATATTTTTGTTTTTATTTGTCATTCAAAGTTTGAAAGGCGGGAACGTAATTAGGCGGATCATTTTATAAATACTTTATAGGCTTCTACAAAATTATTACAGATGTATTCATTAGTAAAAAATATGCATTTATTCATGTGAAATTAAAAAAAAAATAGGGCATAGGTATTATTTATATTTAACTTTCAACTTGACCTAAAAGTATAATTTCGATTTTGATACCTAGATCATTAGTAAAGGTGTTAATTTAAATTAGACTCTTAATGGGCGAGATATTTGATGCATTGCCTCGTTAATTAATATATGTATTTGTCGTATCCATCAGTTTGATTGCATTTAATATCAATTTAATTTCGATTTGTATATTGTTTACTCAGAGTGATTTTTATTAACGAAACGAGGCATTTTCATAAATTATCGCTGAACCCCAAGCATCCGTTCGACCTTAACCCACTTTGTTTCGACAACGAGTCGCGGTTCTCCGGCCCGTTTGCGATTCAAATCGACTCCGAATACCGATGACACGTTAATTAACATATATTACGTATACAAGTCTGGTCCAGGCAATATTGCACCGGGCTCGGTCACGTACACTAATCGTTCGAAATCAATGGACATGCGACATAATTTTCGATACGGCGTTCGTGACCCCTGATCATTTGATTTACTGGCCGAAGCCGAACGGATTGATGTAATTAAGAAACAATAAACAATGTTGGGTTCATTGAAACGATCACGTTTCACACATTAGTTACTTTTAATGACACATTAGATTCAACTTTGAATAGCAACAATAATCTAACCGTGGGTTACTGGGGCCAAAATCCGCCTTTAAAACATATTGATATCTCTGTTTTCTCATAGATAATAACAGGGATGCCGATATGTTTTCTACACCGATTTTAGCATCGAAAACCTACAGTAAGAGATACATACCAAGATTTATCCAAGAACTTAATATTTTATGAATGCATTGAGTTTTGATGTCTAGACGTGTCAATAAATGAAGTTTACCTAAGCGATTCAATTTTGCGAATAAGTTAAAATCATTAAAACGATTTACACGAGTTTATTTTCGCCATGTGTGAGTTCTATCATTAGCTCAGGATGACTCACAATCCACCTTGAACTGGAACCATAGACTAAATAAAACTAACATAAAACTAAGCATCAGTGGTGCAATTGTTTAATGTCGTCCAATGGAATAGTACCATACGTTTAGTAAACAAGAGTTTAAAAGTGTGTATGGCGAAATCAGCGTAAATTTTAATAAACATACAATATCATCCAGTAGTATAATGTCCACGTGAAATAATTATTTGACAAACACATTCTTACCTTCAGTCTTCTTAACTTGTGTATCTTTCGCCCCTTTTTTGTCGCCTTCATCTTCTGCTTTACCATTGGTTTCCTCATCCTTTCTTCTCGCAGCAAAATCTTGTGCCGTAGCAACTAAAACCAGTAACAAGACCACGCCGTACAAAAACCTGAAAACAGAAAGTTCATTTCATTACTACATATTAATTATTACTTACTCAACGCAGAAAACCCTTCGTTAGGGATGTACATGAGTTCATGACTATTTATTAAATGTTTATTAGGTCATAACTTACAAAGTGACAAGAGTTGGTATCCCAAGCCAGTCTTCCCACCACGCTTGTTTCTTCTGCACGTGACAATCCTGCTCATCGACTCTAACTCTGATAGACACTCCACTAGTATATTGGTAGTGTTTGATCGCATCCCTCACTATATTCTCCACGTCTTCTGGGCTACAGGGCGCGGGAACGCACACGCCCCAACTCAACGTTGAGAAACGCGGTACGAAGTGACCTGGCTGAACGAGTCATTATAAGAATTAAGATTTACTTTTCTATTTTTTTAGGAAGGTTCCGTATCTGGTATAAAAATCATACTCACATCATCAATCCGACTCTTGATCAAGTTTTTAGATTGCGCCAAATGAACTGGAATTTCCATTTCTTGGTGTTCAGATTTCAGATCAACACGAGCCAAACAATACTTTCCATGAACCTTTACTATGCTCCCAGTATCGAGTTGAACCCGTGCACGGCTCCCCAAACACTGGTCGAAGCTACCCAGTTGAATACCATTGCCGTGGAGTATTCCCGAGGGAACCTTTGCAGTTGCGTCAAGCACTGAAAATAAACACCTTTAAATGTACCTAATGGTCCTTCGAGGCTAATTAAGTATTCTCTGATTAATTATTAACCAAGGTAATGTGGTTTTAGAATGCTTCACATGTTTAGCTTATTTACCTTTCTATTACATTTTTTTACATTTATATTTTCAAGAGAAGTGAGAGAGGTGAGTCACGACCGCGGTCCGTGGTTTTTGCCTATCCCTCTGGGTTACCGGTGTGACGTGTGTTGTTGGAATTTTTATGAAAATTAAAAAAAAATGAAGGTACTCATAATAAAGAACTCAATATAGAATAAAAACTTATGAAGTTTACCATTAGGTAAATGTAAAACTTCGATACGATGTAAACTACATTACATGACATACATATGGTTTCTCTTAATTGTCAAAGGAAAATAAATCAGAAAAGTCTTTAATATTTTAAAAACAAAAACTGATAATTTATAATACTTACTGCTCAATGCCCACAACTTTGCTCCACGTAATTGTCTTAGAAGTATTTGTCCATGACGCCTGCACTCAGGATTTTGTACGCGTGTGAAGTTTGGCGCAAAAGTCGGCAAAAAAGCGTAAAAATCTGCAAATTCACTTTTAAGTAAATTTCGTCTGTGCAGAGATTCTGTAATATGCTTTAGTCGGCTATCTTCTTGACTCTCAATTTTGCAATCGTTGAACGGCATCTCTTTTGATACGGCTTCAGGTTTTATTTGATCTTTATTTTTTTTATTTTTGACGTCAATTGTTGGTTTCGTGTCTTTCGTTACTTCTTTAATTACCTTATGTGTCTTGATTTCATCGGTTTGGAAAGGTTCTTGTTTCTGTACTTTACGATCTTCTTCTTTGTCAACCACTTCTTCGGTGCTTGATTTCTTGATTTTAACATCTTTAAGAACCTTTTCTACTACTACAGTTTCTTTATTTTTTTCTTTAAGAACAACTTTTTCCTTTGCTTTCTTTTCAGCAATATTACTGCGGTCTTCTTTTTTAATTTCAGAAGTCAATGAATGTGCAGTCTTTATTTCTTTTGGCAGTGCTTTGTCTTTCACCCCTGACTTGCTTATTTTCACTTGCTTTAAAGGCGTTTCAACTTCTCGAGAGCTTAAACCAACTTTACTAAGTTTATCTTTAAGCTCCACTTTAGTATTGATAAAGCCACTGTCGTTACTATCGTTGTCTTCGTCATCACCATCATCGCCTTCTTCGTCGTCATTAATAAAATCTATTCGGACGCTGGTACTTTTCTTTTTTATTACTCCAGTCGTCTTTTGAATAGAATCGTCATCGTCATCGTCATCGTCGTCATCTTCGTTCTCGCTATCTGTTTTTCTATCTACCTTAATAGTATTTTTAATAAAATTATCTTTAACAGCAGTATCTTTCCTCTTGTTAATTATTTTTGTACTTTCTTTTTCACTTTTTAGGTTGGAAGCTTTCTGTTTCTCTTCCCATTTAGAAGCCAAATTTCGTAGATAAATTAAATTTTCATCGTCTTCATCTTCTTCACTTTCATCCTCTATTTCTTCAAGCACTGGTTTAATTTTATCACTTGTCTTTTCCTCAATATGTTTTTTCTTTCCTTGAATAGGTTTATTAAGATCGTCATTAGGACGTTTCACACTTTCAGCTTTGTAAATATGTAATTTGTGATCAAGGTCAAGTTTATTCACTTCACATTCTTCACATTTTGGTTTCTTTTTGAACTCCGAAACACTTTCATGGGAACTTTTTTGGAGATCACGGATGCGGAATGCGGTTATCACTGTCGCGAACAGTATAACAGGTATTATAATTAGAGTAAACGTCCATCTGAGGCGTACCATGGCCGACGCGAGACGCTCACGGCGCCATCATAGATTCGACTGATACGTTTTTCAGCTTCTCGCTGTGAAATTTATTTGTGTCGCGCGCTCTGAACATATCTCATTCAGATATTTGTACTCCATTGGTTTTGTATTAAAACTAACGTGTTGTTTAATTTTCGCTTTATAAAAGATATTTGGCGGTAAAATAACCGTTTCCCGGCTGAAGTTAATTCTAATGTACGGGCACGAGGGCAAGCTTCGTGGCAGCCGTCCAAGATTAGCGTAAAAATAGTGTAGCCGAGGCGATTGTCCGGAGCACAAGGTGATTTGATGTCGGCTGCTTTGATTGCAGTTTTTGTCTTCGGCTTAATCTTTTTCACAGAGTGAATCGCGCTGTTTTAGGGTCGTCTTATTCTGATCCTAATTTCTTTTTACAGTGATTCCGTCCTCTTCTTCGACCTAAGATTTCTTAAATTCTGATTTGAGACATGCAAGTTTGTTAACGTCCTGTGTCCTTAGAGAAATGTAGTTACTTATTAAATGTAATAACTATTATTAAAATATTTTTAGGTTAATGTTGAATTGTAGTAAACATTACTTTTTATCAACTTTTACTTTTAATTTAACTTTTACTAATGTGAAAAAAACAGTGAAGGTCAACGAGGCGGCGGTTAACCCCTAAAGTTGACATGAATGTCATACAAATCGTTATAATTTGTATTCATTGGATTAATGTTAGCTGCATTATGTAAGATATAATTCACGCATGTTGTACAATGATAATGTCAAACGCTGAATCCAGTCCATCAATCTAGTCCATTGCACTAATTCCGAATTAGTGTCACTTAAATAACGCGATTTGCAACGCGTATGGCGCTATTTATGGGTGACAAAAGTGAAATAATAAACAACATAATTGTGTTTAAAGCTTTATGGTAATTTTGAACTAGAAGTTTAATTTTTTTAAACATTAGTAAAATATTGAAACATAAATTGCTTATCGCCACTTCAAATAAGCTAAAAGATTGCTGTGATATGGTTCGTGACAGTAGGATTCGAATCCATGACCGCTTTTAGTTTTCCGTACCCTTAACCACTAGGCTATTGGTAGTTCAATATATGACACAATAATAATTTGAGAACCATATTACTTCAAACTATTGATGATTACCAATTTGCCATCCAATCAACATTTTTCTATTATTTTCCATATGATTAATATTTTTAGAAATTTTGTAATTTTAAAAGTAATAATTATATTTATTGCTAAATGACACTTGTACATTTTGTTGAATTTAAAATGAGATATTTTTAATTGAATGCCAAACATATTCCTACCATCAGGCCAACAAAGGTGAACAGTCAGAAGTGTTGCGTGCTTGTTTAACGCCCTTGTCCGCTGTCGCAATCTAACTACTGGATGTTAATTAGCTATTTGTACAAAACTACACTACATACTTGACTTCAGGGGTTTAGAGTAAATATCTATCAATTATTGATTATTACCTAATGGATGATGGAACTATTGTAAACAAGAATCCACACTTTAATTACCTCGGCTTTTTCTTTGATTCTTGTTTTAAATAATAGAACTAAAAAGGCATATAAATAAAAAAAATATATATTAATCTGTTATATAAAGCCAAAATAAAGAAAACTAGTATTCATGAGCACATTACCCTA
>NW_013530391.1:2624208-2646200 GCF_000836235.2 Papilio xuthus
AAGGAAAAACAAGGCCGGCTTGGCCGTCCGGAGATGGTAGTGGACGGCCTCTAAGTTGGAATGGAGTCCCCTGATATTACAGAAGTCCACAGCGTGGGTGGAAGGGGGTGGTAGTGTCAGGCCTCGTTTGCCCCGGCCTTTAAAGCGAGCGAGCGGAAAGGTGCCCCCCCCAGAATACGCAGGGCGGCCCGCGCGCTTACCCCCAGACTCCAAGCGGGAGTTCAGGCGTAAGCGCGCGGAGGGGGATTCTCCAAAACCAGTGGTTTTGGTACCCCCCTGGGGTACTTTCTCTTTCAATCCCACTGCCATGCTGTATTAAAGGGGGGGGGGGTTGGGCCTCCGGGACCACACTCATCAGACGAAACGCGGAATTTCTTCCACTTCACGCCTGTTTTCTGTGTGGTGGTGGTATTTCACCGGGCGAACCTGGCCAATTCGTGCGAAGATGTTAAAGCGGGTTCTACCACTCTTAAAGTTACCACTAGCTCTTACAGTTTTGCTTTGATTATAGGTACATATATGTTCTTATCTTCACACTTGCTCGTATCAAGTTCAACCTGTAATTAACAGACAAAAACAAGCGTTTATGATTTATTTTGTTACAAAACAAGCTTCCCAGCTATCCTAATTACTTCATACTTTATACCAAGTTATGTGCTTTCCGTAGAAAAGCGGGTAGTTAATATTTTATGTGTGTCGACTTAGCGCGGCTAAGTAAACCAGCTCGCCGCGCCGCGCCGCTCCTAAAATATTAAAACTTTACTACCGAGCCATTTTCAAACCAAGCTTAGACTATCTTTATTATTTTAAAATATTTATTTTGTTATAACACAAGATGGAATAATCAATATCCTACCTGTCAGCCTGAATTGTAAGGGTACAATTCCACTGCCTTGACACGTAATCCCTCTCGTTCTCTTTGCCAAAAACAGCTTATAGGGCACGCGAAACTATTACAATTCTTTTTTCCCAACGTGGTTACAGCGACGCATAGACTTTGTTTCCACGGTACATCTTCCGAGTCGGTTCCGGTGACAAAATGAGGAACCGTGGAAACAAGCCTTAAGATAATACAAAATACACCAAACTGTGTTCTACTTTCACGCTGATCCCAACCTTGACTTGCTCGGAGGCTTGTCTCGACCTTCACTTATGCATAAACTTGTTTAACATATAAGAATATGTAAAAAAAAAGTGACCGTAACATTTATATAATAGTTAGAGGTTTGATAATAAATGTAATATTTAACCATAACCCCCTTGATATCTATATCATGTTTTTAAATAATTTATTCTTTTACGGACAGTAGAACAGAAAATGTCGTATGTAGTAAGGTTGTGTTTACATGATATCATGTCATTTAATTAGTTTGTTTACATCCTTATAATATTTCAAATAATTAAGAACATATATTTTTATAACTTGTACTTTGCAATATATTACATAACTAATTTTAATCAAATCTAGCGATAATGCTTTAAGGTGCAAACGAATAATTAATAAAATTAAGCGAATCTCATTACGAACGCGCCGCGAACAGTCAAATGCCTCCTTTACTTTCTACGAATCGATTATTTCGTCACACGTGTTGGAGGTCTATGTACCGAAGGTCCTTTTTACTAATTGCGTATCAGATCTTATTTTAAACGAGCGAGGGCATTGACCTATATTGATACTTCAGTGCTTTCTTACAAGTGCCTATAAAATGACTGCAATTTACAGTTTTTAATTATTAAAATGCTATAAAATATTACGAAAAATAAATGTTTATTTGCATATGAATTGCAAAAATTATGTTTGCTATATTTAAGAGCACCTTAAACCGACGTGCGTCAGAACTGTGCTAAATGGAAATCCATGGTCTCTGCCTACCCCTATGGGTTACGAGCGTGTTATATTAATATTGTGCTTGAATATACAACCACAACTATTTATTTGAAAAAAAAAACAAATGAAATAGTAAAAAATAAATAAAATGTTTTAAGTTTAACACTCCAGTAGTTCTAGTAAGAAAACCAGCTAGGAACCAAGGACTCACGCAGGCCAAGGTTTATCGAACCTTTCGTGGCATGTCGACTTACTAGTTTCAGTATTAGTATGTTTATAAGTTATATTTTTATTACATTTTATTAAATTTTTATTAAATTAAATAGTAACGAATATGTTCTTCAATAAATCTGTTTATTCGTTTTGTTTTGAATTACGATAATTGATCCATATACTAGATGTCTCCAGCGACTCCGTCTGCGCGCAATTGAAAAACATTTTTGGCCTATGTGTTCTTCCGATCCCTTTAGCCGTTTTAGAGATACCTACAAACATCCATCCATCCATCTAAACATTCGCATTTATAATATTAGTAAGAAGTAAGATTATATCCTGCATCTAGCCACATCATCTTTGATGTCTACAATCCAGCAGACGGCCATAAATGTCAGCTCAAAAATGTCAAGCGCATCATTTGCTTTTGACATTTAAGGTTCTAGACTTGATCTCGTGGTAATCGCTGCGTACAAAAACAAACACGACAGTTGTCGTATGTACAAATGAACCTAGATACTTAAATAAAGCTTTACAAAGCCTAGTAGCCTTTGTGTTCTTCCAGACTAGATCTATGCATTTCAAGATCCGTTGAGCCGTTCCGGAGATAGCTTCTAACAAACATCCATCCATCTAAAGTTTAACATTTATAATATTAGTAAGATGTATTCTTTTCAATCTTGACACATCTTTTTACAGAACCAGAGAGAATAATGAACTTTTCCTATGACGTCTTTGATAACGATAGTGTTATTCTACTCGATAACCAAGTTTTGCAACTTACAAAGTTAAATTTATTGACTAGCCAACATTCTTCATACACTTTTTCAACATGTCCGAACCGCTGAAGCGTAGCTATCTCGATCAGTTTTAATCTTAGCTATATATTCAAGTTTACACATGCATGTTTATGTAGTTGCATCGCTATTCCATTAGGTAATGACTGCATCTAGTTACTACCTACATTTGATAATGGATACCGGCTACAAGTATAACGGATCAGCATTCTATTAAACTTCGATTCAAACTCGTTACTATACAAGCTTTGGAATGGGAACTAAACATATTCAATGACCCGTTTTACAAACATGAATAAAAAGTATTATTTTTATGGTAAAATTATTAAAACGCACGTTGATTATTTGACATACTTAATAGATTCAGTATGCATTTCTTAAGGATTTTTTTTTGAAATATATGTTAGAAAGAAAAACCGAAAATGTGCCAGTGTATTGACGCAACACTACTAAAATGTCGACGTTTATGTCCCCACTATTCAGGCACTGGACTATAAAAATATATATATATTATATATATATGTACATAGATCATATTAGCAATTAAGGCTAATGCGCATTACTCCACTACTCTTCCACACGGTACCGTCCTGGCTCGCGATATTTCAGCGCGGCGTCGCCGTCACGGGGCGTGGAGTTGACGAGTCGACGTCGACCCTTAAGCATTAACTCCATGCACATTTTAAAAGATGCACCCATATTAGTTTTTTCGCGAGCAGTTGGCGAACGTTTGACGATCTGCACGTTCGAGTCGTGTTCGGCTGATGGGAACGCACTTTATTGTGAACAAATTTATTGCCATTTTCAAACAGCACTTACTATATCAATCGACTACTGGAATTATCATAATTACCAAAGATATGATTAATGATTGAAATATAATTAAATCGGTCATCAATCGGTAATCGCCAATGTACTGTTATCATCACTGAAGACAAAACATTACCGCTCGAAAGGAACATTATATTATGCAGATATAATAACGTTAAAAAGTTACAATGACCTTTCCGGATAAAAATACAAATTGAATATCACTTTACATTAATCCGTTAATCACAATGAAGTAGAAGTGGACTTTCTGGATGAGAGGATGCATGGAAAGGGAAAATATTTTCTTTCTGTGCATCCTCTCCTCCGTCGATTAAAGGTAGGCAACGCATATGCAATTGCGTATGTCTATGGGCAACGGTCACTTCGTTACTTCAGCGATTTCAGGTGGCCGCTCGCTCGTTTGCTACCTTATGATATAAAAAAAAACATATGTATATACAAATCCTACAAACGTAACTACATATATACTATTTCTGTAAGTAAGGTAATATATTTAAAGTACCTAGCAGATACGATTTCAGTTTAACACGATCCTGACATATCCTGTCCTACACCAAATGAGTAATAAATTAATACATAATATAAAGTCACCTTAAAACATATAAACTTGACAACTATATGTACGCATTTATTGCTACAAGTAAACACACTTTATTTTATCGTATGACACTAAATATTGTGTTCAATTTACTTTATTGATTTATCAACTGTTTTTTTTTTTAGATCCAAGACAAATGACTGTATTTTTTACGATCTCCATTAGGATATATCCGAGATATTTGTCATTGCTATTTACGAAAATCAAAGTTTATTTCCTTATTTTATATAGCCTTGCGTGTATTGTCTTGTTATTTTCTTCGCAGAAAAAAAAATTCAATAATATTTTATTCGATAAAGAAAAATCATTATTAATAAATTGTACGGTCATTCATAGCTACCTATATATTTAATCTTTGAAGAGAAATTAATTCAGTGAGCTCTAAGATGGCACATATATATGCCAAAAATTAGTAACAACTAACTCAGTGGTAATGGTATTATTTCTCGGACGCGGCCCCGTCCGCGAAATAATACCAGTACCACTCATCCTGATGAAGACCCCCGATGGGATCGAAACTAGTCGGTGCCGCCACCGGACGAATATACGTGAGTGTTTAGCCGTTTTTATATCAGTTTATTATAATATCTCACGAAAGTTTGAATAATTAAAATACTAACTATTGCCATTATGTTCTAGAACAAAGCAGACCACATGTAACAAAAGTAGTTATTGTGAAAAAAACTGTATAGACATATGTCATCGATGACTTTTTGTAGCACAATTCAAGATCTAGCCTAAGCCAACCAGGCAAATTTTAAGGAGTTCAGAAATTTACTGTTTATTTAACCATACTAAACTTTAGTTTAGCTTTAGCTTATGTTATTCAGTAATAACATAGGATTCTAACGGCCAAACATTTTTGTAAACGAGACGAAAGTTTTTGGGTTTATTTTTTACGTAAAAAATAGAAACCTTTTGCCTTTATAAAATTAGTATTGTATGTATTTTTGTACCTTAATCTTAAAGAAATCAGACAATTAGTTGAAAGTTCTTAGAAGTAAAAGATATCTGATGAGATTATTCTTATTACTCTGTCTACTCTAATTATGCTTAAAGTCGCGTTAACTTATAAACTACCTATTATTGACATAGTCACGTAATTATTTGGATATTTAGAACGTGATTCAGATGAAAAATATTGAGCAATTAATATCAAATCATAAAACGGCTGGTTTTTACCAAATATTACTCAATCATTGACAACTCTTGTACTATTTTAAGTCACAGTATAATTCCATTTGGTATAAATTCTATTTGTTCTTCTATTTCATGAACAAACTAGATTAGATTGGTCCGAGAAATTCATAGAAAACTTTGTGTGATAACACGAATTACTCTTAAGTAAAGCATCGCCTAAATCTTCTCTCGTTCGGGATTTTTACAAATGAAATTGAATATAATACTGTAATTTTATTCGATTTAAATTTTATTTTTATAAGATTAAATTTATCCTATAATAAAGTGTGAAATAACATTATTGACTCGAATAATTTTAGAAATATCAAAACAAAAAAACATCCTTTTATTTATTTTATACTAGCGGTCACCCGCGACTCCATCCGCGCGAAATTTAAAAAAAACTTAATTAGTAGCCTATGTGTTTTTCCACACTATGTTCTATATGTGTGTCAAATTTCATCACTATCCATCCAGACGTTCTGAAGATACCTCTAAACAAACATCCAATCATCTAAACATTCGCATTTATAATATTAGTAAGATAATATATTTTTTTTTATTTATCTAAATTAAATGACAAGTACACTAACAATTGATGACAATGAAATAATTGCCAAATGAAAACAAATAGTATACATTTGTATTGATATGTAATTAATTGAGATTATGCACATAAATTGTGAAAACAATTAGAAGCGAAGGATATGCGTTACCAAATTCAATTGTCCGCGCGTACGCAGGGTTATTGTTCAAGTGCGGACAGAGTCGCGAGATAGGTTTATACCCCGGTGTTGAGATCGCGAAGTCATTACGTGTGTTATCATGGCGGCGCGCGCTTGCCTCCTGCTCCTCTTTGCCGGCGCCTGCGCAGCCCGCGAGTGCATCGAACTCACCCTATCCGAAAGGAGTTTAACCGATAGCCTTTTGAATGGGACCATATTAAAATTGACCGCGAAAAACGAAAGCAATATTGACAGTGCTAGAACGAATGTCCTGGAACTATGGGATCGGTTTCCACGGATCCTGGTGCCGATGAATGGAACCACAGAGCAGTGCCGAAGAGAAAGCAGAGTGTTCAGAGATAGCCTGGACAGGTTGGAGCTGTGGGCATTGAAAAGTAAATATTTGACTTTTTAATATAATTTCTGGATTAAGTGCGCTCTAGACTACAAACTCATAATCATAAAATATTATTTTGTCCCTAATGAATCTTAACATACCAAAAGTAATAAAAATCTTAGACAAAAACAATACGATTAAATAATAGCTAGAGGGTAGACGCAATATACAATTATGATTCCTTGTCATTCTATAAACAATGAATCTTTCACTATAGTAAAAATCTGGATCACCAGTATTTTTTTTAATTGTGTTTTTTGGAAATTATATTTATACTACTAATAAAATGATGAAATATGAATAATATTTTTCGATCTTAACGATAGAAAAAATAAAGTTTATGTTTAAGTTGATTATCGATAAAACACGAATAAAATGACATTTTCTAAAAATGATTCCTAGCTAGATCGATTTATCGCCCCCGAAACCCCCTATATACTAAATTTTATGAAAATCGTTGGAGCCGATTCCGAAATTCCAATTATATATATACAAGAATTGCTCATTTAAATATACATGATTATAGTAATATTTTTTTTCCAAGCACATCATTATTTGAACACTCTTATCTATTTATTAGTAGACCGCGTAATAAGCCGGGCTCATATTTTTCAATATAGCATAATATAATAATAGAAATAATATTTATGCGGTTACATATCGAGAAACCTTAACAAATTTTAACATAAATTAAAAAACCAAAAATATTTTCCGATTGCATATGTTTTATGAAATTGCAACACATAATTATATCGCAATATAGTATATTTATGAACCAAATAACAATAATATTTTAAAGACTAGTTGTGTACTCGGTACAAGACATTCACATTTGGGACATAATAATTTTCACATTGACCCCGTTTGTAAAAACGCTTAAATATATTATAAACATTTATAACTATTTGCAAGAATTATTTGTACAACTAGCTGTCGCCTGTGACCTTGCATGGACGGAATTAAAAAAATAATTATTAGTAGCCTATGTGTTCTTCCAAAATATGTTCTATGTCTGCCAAATTTCATCGAGATCCCTTCAGCCGTTGAAACATACAAACATCCATCCATCCAACTAAACATTCGCATTTATAATATTAGTAAGATTTAAAAATATAACACTTAGTACTATCTGACAGTTTATTAATTCTTAAGTTCAAAATAACTCAACAACTCGAATGTTTTATTTTTTAAATACATATAGATAAATATGAAATCATAAAATACTGGTTGAAAAACGTATATTTATGTTATCGGAATTAAAAAAAGTTGAACTTAAAGTCGTAATCATTGAAATTATTGAACCTACAAACCATTGTTTATCCAAGTGCCTTTATATTACTAAAACAGCTCTTTCTTCCAGTTTACTTGTATCGTGACACCCCTAATCCAATAAACATCGCAAGTTCACAACCCTAGCATGAACCTTTCCGTTCGTATTATCAAAAAATGAGAAGTTATTTTTTATTCAATCAATACTTTGCCATTGAAAATGAATGAAGGAAATAATATATTGAAGATTTATCCAACCTTAGTAGACTAACTGATCTTAATCAAATTCTAATAAAGATCCGTTCAACAATCTCCAAGGGTCTTCGATAGCAATTACTACAGAATACGAGTCCCACTTAACCTTGTAGAAAATGTTATTCTTCGCTACAGAAATGGCTTTTCCTTCACGAAATATTGATATTTATTAAGTAACTTCATTTCAACCTTTATAAAGTTATATATCTATATAATGAAATGAAGAGTCGAAGAAAACGTTCATGAACATTAAACATAAGATACAAGATATATCTCGTCTCGTTACTTACTAAAGCGATATTTTTTTTCCACAACAGCGACTATCCGATTGGCATTCACTAAGTTACTGTTAATACTATTTAAAAAAATATTTATGGACACCTGCATCAAACTACGCACTTGTGTCCTTTTAACCAGTCGGCTAGTCCATTGAACCTTACCGTGCACTCCAATTATATGTATGTAACCTACATTTCTCGTCAGCTACGTATGAATAAGTTACTAAATCTAGAAAGTAACTAGACCTAGACTTGAATTTAGCTAAAACAAAATCGAAACTTATCGTGGGATACCGAGACCAAAGTCTCTGTGAAAGACATGACATAAGCCCTTTCATTATAAACGGTTTTTTTTTGCCTCAAGATCCCACGGTTAGTCGAATATTACCTTCTTGTCTTGAAAAGAAAATCGGAAACAAATTAATATTAATCTAGTCTTGGATTTGTTTTAATGATCTAAAAATGCATTTATTTCTTTCTCAATATCGACCTTAGAGAGGAATCCTTCGGATGTCAGGCAGCTGAACCTTGTGATGTGGTGAAATATTATGAGTGGAGAATTTGAAATGCGGGCGCGGTGCTGAAGCGAGTGGCGCGTGTCATTTTCGTGACTAGAATGTACGCATTTGTCAAATCCGGTGCTCCGGTGCTAGGCGATAGACAGACTTCGTGTGAAAGGCTTTTTCGTGACGCATTTTCCTGTTGTAGTTTTGTAACAATGTCCTTTCTTGCCCTGTGTACAGAATTACTTTATTTAATATACAGTATAAATAAATATAGATAAACGTATTTTTCTATATGTATAATTTCTAAACCAAATCTTATGTATCCCTTAACATAAAGTAACAATTGCATCAATGTGTGTGAAACATATATTCAATAATTAGCTGTCGCGTGCGACTCCCTCCGCGCTGAATTAATAAATAACATAATAAGTAGCCTATGTCTTCTTCAGACTTGTTCTACATCTATGCCAAATTTTATCAAGATCCGTTGAGCCGTTCCGGAGATATCTTCAAACAAACATCCATCCATTTAAACATTCGCATAAAGAATAAGTAACATTTAAAAATAATAATAATAAATATAATTGCGTAAAGGTTTGCATATATAACATTAGACAAATTCCTGCATCAGTTAATACTTAGTACTTAAAATCTCAATCATTTTTTAGACCGCAATTTCAAATATTGAAACAATGGCAGCACTACCAATTCGTAGTATCAGATGCCTTGCACTCTCAGAGCACTTTCGCTGGCTCCTTTTTAATCCGCATAGTTGAGGGCTGGATTTCTCCGTCGAGCCTTTGTTTCCCGACCCATATAACTATGGTGTCTTTAAGGCATGAATGAAAGAGGTTTTTTTCTAGGTTAGTATGCTTAAAGTTCTTGCTAAAGGATAAAGGGGAAAATAACTTTGAAAACGACGTACCCTTTTTAACTTTTCTGTAATTCACCTTAAAGACCTAATATTTATATTTGCAATGAAGAAAATGCATTTAAAGCTTAAGTCTGTCTGAGAGATAGCTTAGTATCTTGCACTTTGCACATTAAACTCTTTGAATATCGTTAACATTGAAACAGCGTTGCAATTTGGTTTTAAAATAATTTGATTTATTTCAGCGTGTCTAGTCTCTCCCCGATCATCAGCTATCGTTGAAAATACTACCTTATGTAATGGGAATAAAGTTGATAAAAGGTTAGAAATCTATGTCATTGAGTTAATACAATTAGACGGGTTTTAGGGGGTCTCTCGATGTTTTACAGGTTGCGTTTTGGAAAACGTGCTGCGGAATTCAGTAATTGAATTACCTCATGTTCGTTGCCATCGGAAGTCTAGACGGAGGGAGATTTCCTATTCATTGTGAATCACTGTAATTGATTTTCACTTTGGTTAAAATATTCTTGGCGTAAAAAAACATAAATTGAAATTCATGAAATAACAATAGACTAAATGCTAAATTCATATTTTCAGTAAAATTTTGACATAGACACTGGATTGGATACAGATAATTAAGTTTTTATTTCAAGGCCACACTTTTATTTATATTTCATTAATCTAGAAATTCTTCCTTTTCATCTTTAACAGAAAGAGTAACCTTGTATAAATGTAATTTGTTGAGATCAAAGATGTCTCTTACATGACATCTTTAGGAAGTTGAACTTGGAAATAATTTGTCTCGGATGCGACAGGTACAGACGAGTACATACGTATTACATTTCATACAGCCTCCTTCCGGTGCTGATCAAAGCCTTTCCGGTGTACAATAACCCTTTACGAATCTCGCAAATTTAGTCTCAATCACTTAAATAAGCACCACTTCATGTTATTAACGTACATATGTTTTATGTACTTTAAAAATAAATTTTACCAAATGTCACACAAACCAATTATTTCGACCTTATAAAATGTATTATAAAAAAAGGTCTTGACAGACGGATGGACAACAAAGTGATCCTATAAGGGTTCCTTTTTTTCTTTTCGAGGTACGAAACCCTAAAAAAGTAGACTATCAATGTAAATTTATATTTCAGAAAATCTAAGCATTTAAACTATTGGTAATTTTAGAACAAACGTTTGATTTATAATTTATTTGATATATCAACCAAAACTTATTATAAATTCCTGAGAACTTAAGATGTTTGTAAACTTATTGGTCCCAACATTTGTTCCAGTGTTTGACGCCACGGCGAAACCACCATCAGGCATACTGAGCGGCAACGGTAACCAATACGGCGACTTTGACGAATGTTTGGATATCGATGGCGCAGTGCGGGGCAAATACTGCTTGGCTTCCCTGCAAGTCACCATCAAGGGGGACGAGAAAATGGAACATTTGGACACTTTGATACACAGCGGACACTATTTGAGAAGCAATGTTACTGACGTAAGTAAAATTAACAACAATTCAGATATATTAATTTTAATTATTATATTACAATATTTATTAAATAAAAAATTGATGAATGGAAATATATCATTAAAAGCATTATTCAACTTTCAAGAAAAAAAAAGTATATAATACCTGAACTAAGTGATTACTTTAAAAACAATCCCCAAAAAATCCACCATGAAAATTATTCTTACTATAAAAACTAAACAATAAATGCGATAACATTTTTTATCTCGAATAATCGTAAAATAAAGCTTGTAATCTAAATAAGCTAAATTTTATATTAAAGTTGTAAAATTAATACAATTTTGAAACTTAATAACAGTTTATATTGCACACAACTTAGTCAACTCTTTATCGTACCTATAAACGATCTAAGTAGTTTTTAAGTCTGTAGTTTTCAAGTAGACTTAAAGCGCCGGGAGCAATAGTAATTAGTTGAAAACTAAAGTCGTCAGTTCTAATCTGCTATTCGATGAATTTTCAACAAATGTTAAGTTAGTTAAAGCTTAAAATGGTAATTGTAAGCACAGTGCTGCATTAAAACAATCTGTTTAAAGTTAAAAATGATAACGTTGTAAAAATATTCAATAAATAAAAATAAGCATTTACGTATAAAATATAACGATTTTGAGATTATGTGACTAATTTTACGGAACATCTCTTTAAGAGCGATTACGGGACACGGATCTATTACAAAACTTATTTTGGAATACCATAAAGCGAAACTGTAGTCAGCTATTGAATTATTTGAGATCGCATTAAATCATTTCTTTAAACTAAACACCAATAATGTATGCGTATATAAAGAGTAATCTTTTATGGAAAAAAACATTTAAAAAGTATTTTGTAAAATACATCCTTTAAGCGTAGACTTTGCTTTCGAGTGCATTTAATTGTATTTACCAACGAAGCGCATTCAGTTACCAAGCGTGTAATAAACTTGGGGCGGGGATGTTACGAAATACGCGAAAACTGGCATCGATCAGGCCTCGGAAACGCGACCGTGACCTACGAATGACGCGTTCTCATGAAATTAAGACACCTTTACATCTGACCCTGAGACTTGTTTACTAAAACCAATGCCGATAATTATATATATAAAAAAATATTAATTCACCAACCATATACCCATAATAAAAGTAGTCCGAGGTAAGACAAGTAAAAGGCATATGGTTGAACTTTTCACCAATGCATCAATGAGTCATCCGAGATTCATTGACATTTCAATAAATCAACAGTTGATTGTAAGTAATCAAATAACAATATTATGGTGAGTACTTCCATTCCATATCTGAGAAGAAATTCAAAGATATGTGTGAAGTCAACCAACCCGCACTTGGCCAGCGTGGTTGACTATGGCGTAATCACCCTTAACTTTGGGTAGGCTCCGAGCCCCACGGTGGGGACGTATAGTGAGCTGATGATGATGACTTCCATACATTTTCGAAAATTTTATGACCTTTAATAAGAAATAGAACATTCTTGTTTGTTTTTTTTTCATTAACATTGTATCAGTTTTCCTAAGGTTGCATCTATGACAATTTAAAATTGGAGATGAAATAATTCGTCGCCATATGAACAACATTCTTATGGCGACAATCATTGTTTTCCATTAATTAAGACAACTTTGATACTTAATACTTATTTATGCAATGGATCTGTCATCGATCGATTGTGATTACTGCTTGTAATTTGTGAAGGCAAATGGCAAACCTTCGGCGAATTGCATATCCTACAAAATTGATACTTACTTCCCAGAAAAAGAACATTAATTTTCATATAAAACTATGTAATATAAAGTATTATATTGAATGGTTAAACGAAACTAGTAAATGATTTAATTTGCATTAAAAAATAAAAGAAAAAAGTAGCCAGGTGAAGTTTATGTATTTTCTTTGAAGTATAAATATCCCACGTTTAATTATAAAATCTTGGGAATGTAATTGGATTCAATAGGCTTTTATTATTGATGTTTTTGTTTAGGATTTAGTGTAGTAAGTAATTTAGTGTGTAACATTAATATTGGTGAACTATGTAACTTAACTACGTATATAATTTCGTTGATAGCCAATAACGAAACTACATTTCAACGTAAAATAAATCTTATCTCCTACAGAATTGAGATTAAATTGACTAAAGCTATTAAGAGATGCAACATCGGCTTGTTAAGGGACCTATTACCACAAAACTCATCAACAAAGTGATCAAGAAATAGTATTTTCGATTCAGAATATTTCTTTTGTATTTTTATGAAAAGTATTCTGAATTTTTGCATTTATGAATTTGCTTTTGTCTCAAACCAGTCATAGGTCAGGGTCATGACCGCATTATTTTATTCGTAACGAGTCACCATATTGGGCTATTTTACGGTAAGGTTGTACTTGTACCATTTAGCAAGTTTGCAACAAAGTAATAATACATTTTACATCAAACCTGCAGACAAAAGTACTTTAAAATGTCCTTGCCACGCTAAATCCAAATTTTCTACTGCCTAACCAGGTTTCCAAGAACATATGTTAACCCTTAATGTGGCAAGATTTCATTTTCGAAGAAAAACAAAAAACAAAGTTAAAAAAAAGTAAGTTAAAAATTGTTTTATAGTAATCGTATATTTTTATCAAGTTGTATGTATGGTATACTATACAAAATGAACATAAGGGTTAATAAATTATCTTAAAAAAAGAAACAGAGACATCAACACGTTTATACTAGGTTTTTCAACAGTATAATCTCATAGTTAAAAGGAGCAAATGAGCGTAAAAAAATTAAGAACTTAACGTGAAGAAAAGTTCGTTCTTCTCTTGACGCTACTTTGGAACGCAAAGTTACAAGAAAACGATTAAGATAAATACTAATTCGATTACATGACACCTATGTCAGTTTTATGTATTTATTTTAGTATTAAACATTAAAATTACCTAATCATTTACTAAGTAGACCTTAAAGGATTACAATAGATCCGTTACTATGACGCAACATTGGCTTTTAGCCAGACATCGACGTCCTTTTAAGATAACCGCAGAAGAGTTTTGGCAGAGAATGACAATTAGGTCTGTTACTAAACAGTGTTACTATGTAATAAATGTCTGACCATCCTGCCGGTAACCATATTAATTCTTATCTATGACGTCAATAGCTTAGCAAGGCGATCTCTTAGTTATTTAAGTTGTAAAATGACGTAACGTGCCTTATTTAGTACATATAAATTATTAGTAATATAATTATAATGCTCAAGGATAAAATATGGGTACGAAAAACTATTTAGAGATTCCGCTCATGGTTTCCAACGGCCGATGACTGTGCGAAGAATAAGACGTTTGGTAATTCCGAGTTCATCACGAGTATCCTTGTCTAGTAGGAGTACAGTTAGATGCGCTGTTTAAGTTTTGTGTTTCCACTTTCAGAACATATTTACAAAATCATATCTTTATCTCTTCTTGTTGAGGTAGATGTTAATCATACGCTTACTAATATCATAAATGCGAGTTTAGATTGGATGGAAGTTCGGTAGAGGATATCTCCAGAATGGCTCAACGGATCTCGATAAAATTTGATAAAAATGTAGAAAATTGTATGGAAGAACAAATAGGTCTTACTAATGTATTTGTTAATTCCGCGCGGACGGAGTCGCGGGCAAAAGCTTTTTCTATACCAAATAAAATCCCATCGACATTCGACATCAACTTATTTCAATCGTTATAGAAGCTGCACCCTTCTGAGGAAACATGTTAACATTACAAACTAAAATACTAAAGTACTAAACTATATATCTATTTGGAAAGGATAAAAGACACGGTGGTATATGTATTTTTGCAAACCAATAACACATTTCAGTACGGAGCTTCGTGGAATAGCGCCGGAGGGCGATGTTTGCGAGGGGGAATGTAAAACAGAATTTATATGAGGTAGTAGGAATAGTTTGTGATTTAGTACTACGCGGCGGTGGCGGCGGACTCCCCTGTATTCCACTAACGTACGGCTCCAACTCATATTACTTTTTAAAAGCGCAATTTTCGTGTTCATATCTAGACATGTTTAACATTCTTGCATAACATCATGATTACTTATTATTTAAACTAGCTGTCTCCCGCCACTCCGTCCACGCAGAATTAATAAAAAAACTTAATTAGTAGCCTCTGTGTTCTTCCAGACTATGTTCTACATCTATTAAATTTTAACGAGGTTGGCCGTTCTGGAGATACCTCCCAACAAACATCCGTCCATCCAAACATTCGCATTTATAATATTAGTGAGGGATTGTTTGGTTTCCTAATAATTAGTAAGTCTACACTAAGGGTGCTTCTTAGTGATCGCTTATCCAATCTTAGTGCCCCAGAGATAAAATTAAAATTGATAATTGTATTAAGATGTTTTTTACTTAATTTCTTTATCTTTAAATTCTGCTTAGTAATAAGTGATTAACTTTTTTTTATAATATATCATAAGGTGGCAAACGAGCGAGCGGCCACCTGAAATCGCTGAAATAGCGAAGTGTCCGTTGCCCATAGACAAACGCAATAGCATATGCGTTGCATACCTTTAATCGACGGAGGAGAGGATGCACAGAAAGAATATTTCCATGCATCCTCACATCCGCAAAGTCCACTTCCACTTCCCATCCTTTCTTTATAAGAAAAAGGGTAGGAATGGAAAGAGGACTAAATTAGGCCTCCGGGACGCACACTCATCAGACGAAACGCGGAATTGCTTCGTCTCACGCCTTTCTTCTGTGTGGTCGTGGTATTTCACCGGGCGAGCCGGGCCAATTTGTACGAAGATGTTAAAGTGGGATCTACCACTGTTAAAAATTCATTTACTGCTTTGTTTTTTTAAGTGGAAGTATTTTTACATAACAATTGGATGCAACAGTTAATTATCTAATTCTGACTTATTGTCATATTTCCGTGGTAGAACATTTCTCCCACAGTTACAATAGTAAAGTACGTTTTTGCTCGTCAGATCAGTTAGGTCGATCACGCAATACAGATGCCACCGTGTAAGAAGTGCCTTTGATGTCAGACAAAATGCCGTCATCTCATTATGTCATATCAACATAAAAATTATGAGTGGCAACCCTATTTTGTGCAAAATATTATTAGTATATATTAATCTATAACATCTATGACACCTCGATAAAAAAGACGATTTAAATGACACCTTGTTAGTCCAAAAATGTTTTAATTATTATACTTAAATATGTGAAAAAAAAAATACAAAAACTTGAGATTTTTAATCGATTTTTTTTTAATTTTCAAACGCTATATTTCGTTTTTCCTTTGCAGTTGCATCTTATTATCAGTTAACTGAACAAAATTAAAATTAACAATAAAAAATTCCTTAATAAACTAATAATAAATATATGTAAATCAAAATCTCATAACAATGTATCAGCAGTTTTTACGGTTGACTAAGTACTTAGACGTAGTCATCAGTGATTCCAAGGGGTCCCGTAGTTATCAAGATAGGTAGCGACGCGCAGTAAAAGCCTACCAAACACTGCGGCGCGGCAACGTGAGCACGATTTTATCTACATACGGTTAGGGGATGACAAGGAATAGTTTTAAATATAAAACACATACGGTTCCGCATAAATGTACTCTAGTATTTTTTTTCAAATTAAAAAAAAATCTATGAAAATCTCTGGCTGTATTCCTATGATACTCTACTATGTCATGCCGTTTAGACTATGTCCTATATAGAAGGTCTCGAGGTGGAATAGATGTACATATCCTTGGATAACATTACCCTACTATCAGTCGTGAAAAAATCATCAAAAAAAACAAATTAATTATCATTTCTACTTATTTCTTACCCAAAGCCGTTATGTTTTTTACTTTCATAAGAGAATTTTTTAAGTTATAAACTACATTTTTTTTCGCTATAAGTTACATGCTTCTCAATTAAGATAACAAAGGCGTTTTCATCCGACAACTGCGGTACCCTAGAAGGATAAAAAGGCGTAGCGCTCAAAAAAAGATTCGCCACAGACCGCTGACGGGCTCGGGACAAGGGTGGGTGACCTCACGGAGCTCCAGCCTGCGCACCTCTAGACGTGTAATCCAATAGATACGTGAGACGGTTCCCAAAAGAAATGGATAAATTGGAAGGCCACTAACACTCGACGAGAATGTCGGAGTTTTGTTCGCTTACATAAGTCGGCAACAGTTCTTATGAAATGGAAGTTAAGAGTTCAATAACTCTAACCTCAAACATCTTTAACCCTTATCAATAATTAAAATATGCAAACAATATTCTTAAATGGAAAATATATTTTGCGCGACCATACCCAGTTAAGTAATGAATTGTAAGCAAAAAAAATTTTGTTCTTTTAATATTTTCCTAAATAAAATACAAGTTTTTTTACAATAAAAATACTTAAGTTTTACATAAAATATTTGTAAAACATTTAAAGATTATATTCAAATTGTCTTTTTTGTTCTTATAAAAAAAAAAAATACATTTGTCGCTGACAATGGCTATTAATAAAAGTGTTATAAAGCCGAATAGTGTAATAAATCTGTTGCAGAAAAAAAAACAGATACATTATGATAAGGAAAATTAAAAACAAAATTTTTCGTAAATCACCCGAGTAGATATCACTTTAGTATGAGAAAATGTTAATTTTCAAACACAATTGATAGAATTTGTATGCGAAGTGTGCTAGCATTTTTCTAGAATTGAATAAGTATAAAAGAAGGACGGTATGGCAAGGCCTATAGCATCAGACATAAACAGGCAGGCAATTTGACGCCCATAGTACGTAAGGTCAGACTACGTTCTCATTGAAGTATGAACAGTCCACGCAGCAATTCATACTATATCTTTTTAATCGTTTAAATCTATTATATATGTATTATATATATGGACATTAAAAATGTTTGCACTTTAACTTTTCAAAACAAGGGGAGAAGCAGGAAAAAATTAAAATACACACAGATCGCGTCGCTCGTTAGAAAGGACTCGAAGCTTCAGCTGGGTTACTTGTCGGCTGCTCCTTTGAAAATTAAAACGTGTTCATGCAACGTTTTCCTTTTAATTAAAATTTACATTTTCAACGATAAATCTGAAGCCGGTATATATTCACACCAGTTGAAACTAAGGACCGCGAAACAGACACGCTTCACAAACTCAAAATAATGTTTTTAAAATAAACTTTCAGTTCGTAACTCGATATAAAATTTACTAGTTGCACCGGACTTTTCCTACATAGTCAATGGTTCGTTGCATTTTTGTTATTTTCCTTAAATACTGATTAATCCCATTCAATATTTTAAGTACATTTTTGTAGCTAAGCAACAACTAAAATGAAACATTTCGAACTTTATAACTAACTTCATATTAAGACGAGATACCGATTAAATTATAGTTCCAACATATGTCTGACAAAGGTTAATAATTTTGACAAGTTAATACGGAGTCTCGCCTTTAGCTATTTACCCGAAGTCTGTTACGTTGCCGGAGTTACGTGACTTAATCCTGCCCGGCCACTTATCTCTGTTCATTAAGTCCATCAGGCTTACACATCTGATTCGGGTGGCCTTCGTTCGGGATAGCATTCCGTAAGCTCGCGTTGAATCAAGCCCGATCTATTGAGTTAATAGAAACTTCCCCTTAACTATCATGTACCCACACATTGATGTTATGATAAAGCAATTTCAGTAACATTGCTTCAAATATCTTAGTCGGTTACGGTCTGTAGATGTTAATATGGCGAGCAAGGTGTCTTACTTTAGATCTACTTTATTTTCTTAGTAACAAGCTTAAAAAATATTACATCTTTCTTCACTTCACTGTAACAAAATATGTCGCAGCAAAAACCTCATCTGTGTCTTTGATCTTTTAGCCATCTAGAATGATTTAAAAATAAAAATAATTTAACAATATTAAAACTGAGCACATCGTTGATTTATAATGAGCAAAACAACAAATGACTAAATGACTTGGTATCATTCGGATCGAGATCACGCAAAAGGCATCCAAGGTTCGCTTCCTTAGTTAATATTCTGCGGGACGACACCGGCCGTCCACATTGTCAGCTTATTTGGCCGCCATATTTGTTTCGAATGACAATTGTTATTGTGTAATACAATGGCCCTTGACCAAGACGGTGTAAACAAATACAAAGAATTTGACTAAAGCGTTCCTTAGAAGTCACAATGCTGCAAAGAAACCAATTTCGGCTTTGTTGCAAATAAGTGTATTCAAGAAAAACGACGTAGGTACAAAAGCAGCAGAGGAATAATGAGTCTAGATTCATTTGCGAACACAAAGTTGCCAGGAGCAATTTTATTTTACTTGACGTTAATTTAAGAGCAAACGTAGTGATTTTATTTACCACTAGCAATACCCAGAGATTTTATATCAGTAGCAAGAAAGATATAAAGTTTTGCTGGAACGTGTGGGTTCGGAATTTGACGGCGGTTACTTTGTGTTTTTATTGGCTACAGTCGTTTACAGATTAAGTTATACAAACAAAACATATCCTATTATCGTAGGTTCAAATGTTAAATACGTGAATGTTGAGTTGCTTCATTGGAGTACTCTGCCATAAGTAATCTGCCTCTTTTATAATCAATGTTTTTTATTCTTTATCCATTCATAAGTATTTTTCTGTAAAAATCTTTATAAGTAGCATCGTTTTAAAATTCTGATTTTGCTAAATTGCATTCCCATTATACTTCGTGAGCACGCGAAGCAACGACCGTCGATCTGATTAAGAAGCATTATTGGAAAGAAATTGCTTAAGACAAGTAATTCTTATACGTTGGGTGTGCAAGCAGCTTCCTCGGCGCATGTTGATCGCTGAAAATGAATCGCATCAATCTAACAGCTCGGAGCTCGGCATCTAGTCCAAGGTTAATGCTAGATGAGACCGCTTAATTTAAAAAAAAACGTTTAGGTTAAAGCTCGGAACAAGCTAGTATAGATAGATATGAGGCATAGGTTAATTTTAGTCAAAAGGTTTTTATACAATGAAGATTATTTGGTCGTAAAAATATGTATATTATTTCATTTTCTAGAAGTGTCTACGAGCTCATTTTACATATTTTCTTTCTATATTAAAATGCAAACATTTTGCTAAACTATGACAGTTATAAAAGTATCTTATTTGCTTGAGAACAAACGTTTGCATATATTTTTAAATATTTCCATTTTAAACAGTCTACCCTACAATGCTGGTGCTTAGCAAGCTTCGCGAAACCTGATGCAGGTACTAGGCGCGCATAAAACTATGGAAGTAAGCTCGTTTTACGTGGTCGTAGTAAAACTAAAGTAATACACCGCGAGGGAGGGAGAGAAGAGATATTAATCCGGGACTTAAGCGGCGTCGTGTGCAGCAAAGATTACGAGCACAATTTATCAGGCTAATTTCACCGCGTCCCGGGACTAAATTATGACTAGGTCTAGTTGTAAGATAAATTGCAACTTTGCTCTGCTTCTCCACTCTCAACGACGTTTTCGTGCTGTTTTAATACACTTAATTTTAAGCTCTCAAAGTTTTTGGAGGTATAGATAAATCTTGATTGGAAATTAGCTGTCTGATGGAAGTCTAAGTGGTTCGTTAAAATACTGTTTACACTCAAATTCCAAAAAGGAAGGCAAAGACTACGAATTTTTTTTATAATTGACACACCTTTTTCACTTCTTTAACATTGATCTTTTGTTTACATACACATACATTGTAAATTGCAATATTTAAGTACCTTTAAATCATTTCGTTATAACAAATCTGGTGCATTTGATATTATAATATCGAGAACAAATTTGAAGGGCATCATATGTTAATATATTTTCGTTGCACGGCTCTGTCAATGCAAGTCTGGCGCTGCGCGGTAGTAATGGAATTGGTTGCCGCTCGATTTCTATCTTTGAATGCATCCCCCGCATCAAATCTAAATTCAAATCTTTGAAAGTAAAATACAACTCGGTCTCAGTGCAAACTACGGATTTCAATAAAATGAAACTATTCCATTTCGTATTGATGCCTGTATCGACAAGTATTAGAACAAATAAAGAATATCTCAAAATCTTTTAGATTGATGCTCGCGAATAAATTCCTTACAAATTACAGTCTCGTCATAATGTAAGATAGACATCGACAATGTATGATATACCTTACGATAGTTAGCTAGTTTCTCCGAAAAAACACAGGAAAAATTTAAAAACTAACTAACTAATAGACTATTAAACACTATTCTTTAGTAAATATTAAGAAGATCAAAACAATCCAATGATTTGTAGCACTAAAGCGCTTGTCTCCTCTGATAGCAAAACTACTTGCAGATGGGGCACCGTGTCCCGCGATACTCCAGCATCTTGTGGGGCGTCTGTATGCCGAGCTCCTGCAGCAGCTATGACTTAGAAGAGGAATTATCACAGAAATTGTCAGGACTAGACATCTCAGTACGAGTGTACAATACAATGTGCACAGTTAAAAATGTCCACAGACCTTATTCATTTGGGAAGACTTTATCCATGTAAGTAAAGACAAATTTTAATTAATTACCCATTTATACAAGGAAATTAACAATAAATTAAAATTCATGTTTAAATGTATAGAAAAAAATTGTCTCCAAGTCTCTAGAGCTTTAAAAAAGACTGATATAAATTACGGTAATAAGGATATTGATAAGGTATTAAAAATGATTGTAACAAAAAAATACCTGTAAGAAACAGTTAAGTATAAAAAATTGTATCTCTTACTTATATATCTAACGGTCAAAAT
>NW_013530391.1:2646518-2739418 GCF_000836235.2 Papilio xuthus
TTTTGTTACTGTAGCAAGTTTTCTATAGTGTCTTAGTGTCACACTTACAGGACTTTAATGGACACTTAAGCCGACCCTTAATGTAGATCACTTGCTAAACGTACAATAAGGGTGGAACCTACCTTCATTATGTATATAAAATATTATATGCACAAGATTATCCAAATCTTGTGCAAATCTATTTAAAATAAGAAACGAGGTTAAAGTAATCTGTACCCTCAATAAGAATCGGGTTATCCCTTTCGTTAGGGCGTAGCAATCGATCGTGAGATTACAAGACCTTGTAGGTTGCGGGAAAAAAACACCTTTCATTTGATGGAATAAAAAACGCGCTGTAAACTCTGCTACCATATTGAAGAATCGATAAAAGGGTTTTACCTCTTATTCTATAAGTATTTATAAAGATAATTAATTACTTACAAAACGGATTACCGATTGAAAAATTTCAATGGCCAGGTAGAAGCCAGATTAGTAGAATAACCTTACATTCGGCAGTAGACTCACTACCGAAGCTGAAGCAATGTATCGTTATATCAAATTAATTAAAAAAAAAACGTCACCAGGTAACTTCATTGTAATTTATGTGCATACGTAAACTGTATAAACTTGAGATGAGACGTGTGTTTGTGAGAAGCTGCGTCTTGTGCAAAGACCATTGAGTGGTAGAGCTGTCAACAGTACAGATGCTCCTTATAGGACACTGGACACTCCAGCTGGGACACTAGGACATTTCGTGCATCTGCTCGCCGCTATTCAAACCATGCCCACGTCTTACCATTGTTCTAACTAGAATTACAATTGAAATCTTGAATAACTTAGATATTCTATTCCGTACTACTATATACATCTTATATACTAAGGATTGGTTGTTCTATGTTGCCGTAAAGTTTGCAATATTGTTAGTTTTCAATTTCACCACCAACCACCACTTACCAATGTGTGTAAAACGTGAATACATCTCATTCGCAACCGTAAATTCGTTATGTCATAACTTATAACATTATTAAGTCAAAAGAAAACTAAATTAATATAAAGAATGTCTATCACTTTCCGACTTATTACTATAAGGTACTCGAATATAAATATGTCGACATTCTCTTACATCTTGAGCATTTCTTTAAAGTATCATTACTTTTTGCTCGGTTTTCGTAACTAGGAACGTACGACTACGAGTATAACGTATTATGTAAATTTAATAACAACAACCCCGCCTTAACGACACTGAAACACCTTAAGTGATATAACATGTAAAGGAAATTTAAACTCTATGTCTATGTTTTACAGAACATTTTTCCTTGCGATAATCCTGCTATTGAGCATGGGTACGATATTAGACGACGGCAAGGAAGGCGCAACTAACTTCGAGAAGCTTCTCAACGCGTTTTCCCTAAAACGTAATTTGAGGAAAGTGTTTGACTTGTCTGAGGCGGGCAGCCGGGTGAAGGGGGTGGATGCCTTCCGCGGGTTGAATGCGTTCGCGCTCCTCATAGCCCACAAGTCTATGGCGATGGCGCACAGCCCTTTTGTAAACAAGACTCACTTTTCAGCGGTGAGTATTAAAACTTTGCTATTCGATCGCTTTTCAAAGTGAAACAAAATTGGTATTTCAATTTCGAACACAGACCTCTAATGTCGATTAACATAATATTCTCATAATCCATTCTGAATGCCGCCGTATAAGTCGCTTCCATAAAGAGTGTATATTATTTACGGTATTCTGGTACAATATATTAATTTATGATTGGATATCTCAATACTTCATCTTGATAAAATATAAACTTATTAATTTTTTACCTCAAGCAACTTTATGGAAAATCCGCTAAAACGCTACATAATTCATTTCTTCATAACTTTCAAGTTCCGTAGAGCGCCTAAAAGCCGTTAGTAAAAACACTACTTTTATTACTTTAATGCATTTATCCACTCTCCTATATCGGAGTTATTAAAAGTTGTTAAGTCTGGCGAAGTTCGGCAATCAACAAGCGGATTACGGCGTAACTTCGATCAAAGTTTATGTGATGCCGAAACTTTACGACGTCTCTACAAATATTTATATTGTACGCGTATTTTGACGTATCCGTTTGTCATAAATGTTTTATGTTTAAGTCATTCCTATATTGGATTTAATATTTAAATATTTGGAGCTTATTAATATTATTTGTGATGATGCTCTTGATAGTCAATTTTAATGAGACACTCCAAGGATATCATAACAGCAATCTTTTATTCTTACCTTCTATAGACCCCGTTAGTGAAAGTTTGAGACGCCAGAAGACCAAGTCAAACATTATATAAGCGCAAAAAAGTGTATCAAGTTTTATTGTGGTTCATTATATTGTAGATCTAATCTCATTATTTTGCAGGTCTTTGGAATGCCATGGGCTGTGATCGGTCGCTCAGCCATTGTCTATACTGACAGCTTTCTTTACTTGAGCGGATTTTTGAACGCTCACAATCTGTTTCAAGAACTAGAGAGAAAAGGGACTATCGACATGAAAGGCAGACTTCTCTCGAGATGGTTTAGGTAAGTTGAACTTATTTCAGTTCATCCCTGTTTAGTTTAGAAACCAGTTACTTTTAAGGTATCGCACAGTCAAGATGTATAAATTTGAATGTTAGGCGGTTAAAGGGACGGATGAAAAGAGAGCACATGTAGGGGAAATGCAATAAATGGTTTTATCAGAGGTAAGCTAAAAGTAGCATGGTATAGTCATATTATGAGGAGAGCAGAATCGCACGTGACAAGGAGACTTTGAGTATGGATGTGGAGGGCAAACTGGTGGGTGTAGTCTTAGGAAGAGATGGATGGATTGCGTGAAAAGTGACAGGATTAAGATGACAGTGACGACTCAGACGACGAAAGATAGATCAGGAGACCGAAAACCTGGTGCGTGGATCCTCCATGAGTGGGATAAGGACAGGGAGATGAGGTATTCTTCCTTTTCTATATCTACCAACACATGTATCACGGCAGTGGAAAGTCACTGTAAAGGAAATAATGTTTGAATTCTCAGTGAGCTATCAAAATAATTGCAGTGGAAACGTCGACTATTTGTTATTAAATACAAATATACCAAATTAATGAAATCGTCACCAATTCAAACTCTGCCGCCGGAGCACTTTACACTTTCGTTGCAGTTCGAATTTATTCGTTTTATTTGTATCCACTTTTATTATTTGCTTAATTGGAAACACAGATTCAGTATTTTGTATATCGATGTCATTCAGTTTGATTGGTTATTTATTTAATTTATATCTCTTGTTCTATTTAAAAATCGTTAGTTTTATATCTACCTCTCAAAGGTGCATTTGGCACGTGTGTAATTCTTTATTACTTAAGAAATTATTATTAATGCTATTATCACTTCTAAGCTCACATAAAACTGGTAATTTGTCCTTCTTATTGAGTTGCGTTTTCGATTAGAGATGGTTTGCGTGATGATTTGTTGCTATAATATAAAACTGTCGTATTCAAATTCATTTATATACATTTTTAGATTTCGCTTTGACCTTCTTATATGACATTCACTGATATAAATTACGTATTACAATGTTTTACGTATTAATATTTGAATGTAATATTCAAACATTATTTTTGGCTTAACAAAGAACTAAGAATAAAATATATAAGTGCAAGTAAACTAAAATGCAATATTAGATAAAGCAAAAATAAAACATCTAACACTTATGTGTTAATACATAATGAGGTAATTTTAAACTATGCACTGATTGTTTTTTTAATTTTCCTCATATTTTTGACATACAAACGAGGTTACCAGTACAAAAAAATACAAACCTAAAAATCCGTTTTGTTTCTTTTAATTCCTAATTGAAACGACTCTTTCCAGATTATTTCCATTGTTCCTGAGCTTAATGTTATTCTGTACGTACATCCTGCCCGACGTTAACAACGGGCCCCAGTGGAACCTCGTCGTGGAGGAGCACAGCAGGGTCTGTGAAAAAAATATGTGGAAGAGCTTCCTCTTTATACATAATTACTTTGGCTTTGAGGAAATGGTATGTACGCAATGGATATGTCATATTTATAATAACTTTGGATATTCTGAGCAGAATGTAATAAAAGATTTTATTTTCACAACGTTTTCTAGTTAATGTTTGACATTGTACACCGAAGGTTTTTGAAACCAAAATCGCCCTTTAAAATATATTGCTATCTCTGTTTTGTCAAAGATGAAAGACAGTAATGACGATATATTTGGTACAGATATTTTGGAGTCATAAAACCACGAATAGTTTACTGTATTGTTCTTTGCTAACAAAAGACAAAAGAAAATAATATTTATGACAATTGCTATAAGAAAGTTAACGCTATATTTGATACGGAATATCTACATAATATTTAAGTTTGTAATCGTACAACCTACCAATTAGAAAATGTTACAGAGTTTGTCACTGGGAAAGTATATTATACTAAAATTATCGTGACCTAAAAGTCCAATGATAGCGATGATGAATTGCGACCCAAATATCCTCGGGAAAATTTGAAGCGAAAATCGCGGAACGATTACGAAATTAAAGTCTTTGTTTTCGCTTCCCATCTATCTTCCTTTAATAATTCAAACGAAAATAAGGCTAGAATTCCCCGACACGTAAGACGTTTCAATATCGGGTTAGTTGTAACAATAGATACTGTGGCAGGGCCCCCGGAGGCTGCGACAATGGTACTCGAGATAAGTTGCCTTGTTCTCAGGTGCTTGCGTAACTCATTTCCTGTGTCACCTACATATTAAAGGGAATGTTTTGCGTGTCTTTGTAATATGATACCGCGTTTATGTCGTTAATGAAAGCTCAAAATGTTATCGAGCCACATAAGATAATTTAACTTATTAAAACATTATGTTTGTATCAGGAAAGTCATGCAATTTTTGTCATGTATTTAAATGTTAAGTGATTAGGATAAAGATGGATGGATATTTGTTTGTGCAACAGGATCTGATAAGTTGCCTATCCCTATAATAAAGAATGACCAGGAAGCAACTTATCACAATACGGATCTTAGAACAGATTCAGCGTAAACAACAATGACATAAATGTGATCGAGGTTTGAAATTGCCACATAAAATATTAATACTATGTAAGAAAAACGAAAAATCTTTAGCATTTTTTTCTTAAGTAAACCTCAGGTATACTTAATTAATAATCTTCCAAATGATAAAATATTTCGTGGAATTAACTGCCGAGTTTTATCAATATTCGAAAAATTTACATCACAAATTAACAACGTAAAATTAAATTATAAAAGTAAAATAAAATTAATTGTTTTTAATAGTAAAATCCTATATTTGCTATACTTTAAACGTTATTTCCAGTGCCTAACCCATACGCACCAGATTGGCATGGATATGCAGCTGTACGTAGCCACGTTACCGCTGATGCTAGTGCTCTGGAGGTTCAAAAGACTGGGATGGGTGCTGCTCGTCGGCATAGCGGCGGCCTCCACCGCACTCCGATACCTCGCCATACATTGGTACGACATCAGCATGTTCGTCTACTACGGAATATCGTAAGTTATAAATCCAAACTAATAATCTTAAGGTGGAAGTGACGACGCGATCCGAAGTTACCAAATAACGATGTCATCTGACCACGTTTTGTTGCAGTTTATCAGTTTATCAGTTTGTCGTGACTCCAGTTGTCTATGAGAATAGAGCTTAGCTTTTGCCGCTTATTCAAAACTATAATACTAACAGATTTATGGCATCGAGTAAACCAATCTTTTTCATTATTATTTTTCAATATGTCTTCATCACTGTGCATGAGGAAGCATAGCTATGCTTTGTTAATGTTAACACTGGTACGTATAAAATAAATTAAATAGTAAATGTGAAACTAATGTATTTAACAATTAGCCGATAAATTAGCGCCAGTTCAAACGACATCAAGGTAATCGATCGGTGCGTCCACTTCTAAGTAATTAAGCTAATTTTCGACGGGATTCACGACGTATTAACGCCGCCGTGTCGATAAATTGCACTAACCTAATTACTTGTGAGATGCCCTAAACATTTTCTGAGTTACGATATTGATCGTTCGTCACAAATTGATTCAATCGTTTTATCACAACTTATTTTATGTTGAGCGCCTGATATATAGTTTTAGCAAATAATCATTGTCAAATCAGTATTTCTTAGATTCACGTATTTCAACTTTGTCTTGTTACTTTACAATTTATATTGATGTCTCTTTCATTACATTTTACTTGGTATATTGAAGTTAATTGGCAGAGAACACACATAAAAGGTTTAAAGCCTACTTAAAATAAAAAATAAGCTTTCTTCCGAGTATGTAACATGTTATTTGAATAAAACAAAGGATTTTTATTGATATGTTTTTAACATAAAAGATATCGGCAATCCATATTATTTTATGCGATTTACTTTCAGAGTGCAAAAACTGCTGGACGCTGCGAGATATTCGTATATATTGCCGACCCACCGCGCCACCATATATCTTATTGGAGTCGTGATGGCATACGTTATGAGATCGAAAAAGTTCAACTTCAACCTTACCGATGTAAGTACTCTGAACTTTGGCTATATGTAAAATAAATCACGACGAACGCGACAACCTTTCATGATATCTTTTATATTATTATTATTATTTATTTTCAAAAAGACTTTATTCTAGAATACCATTACGATGACGTTTGGTTATATTAGTCGCAATTTTACTTTTTTATCAGTGTTTTTAGTAAATTACTCAGAAGAAATTATTCTCGTAGTTTCCAGTAGAGTAAACTTAGGTTTCCAATATCACTCTTCTGCTTTTTATTAAGTACTTATTTCATCTAATCAGGAAAGTCTTTGGCAGTTAATAAACAGAACCTTTCATGTACCTCAGACTCAAGTGCGTCTGCTATGGGCGGCTACGTTCGGCGTTGCGGCATTCACGATAGTTAGCCCTTACCGTATGGGACTGGAAGGTTACCAGTACGAGCATTTCCCTGCCGCTGTATTCGCGGCGCTTTCGCCTATACTTTGGGGACTGTTCATGTGTTTGTCACACTGGGCGATATGCAACGATTACACAGGTTCGTATACTTTATAAGTAGAATAACACATATGCACCTAACAGTTTCCGAAATAAAAATTTTAGTTATTAATTTTTCTAATTCATTCTGAACAGAGTTGCCAAAATGTGTTTGTATAATGTTTCGTTAGTGTAGAGACACGGAAAAATCAAAAATAATAAAACGTTAATACAGGTGTAAATTGAAATCCAATTTGTATATCTCTTTCGGTGTTGGTCTCAACTAGGGTTGTCAATTCCATCGTAATTTTTATTACACGTATGATTTACTGATTACGGCTACCTCATCTTCTAACTGCATCTTTTTAATTTGTAAGTCTTATCATGAAAATATCTATTTTCGTCCCATTTATTCATGCAGTGGTACTTTTACTCTATCAAGTATCAACCCAGCCTATATCTATTTAGTATCGTTGTTGAAAGTTGTAGCGTTTATTCTGGAACGTTCCATTTTTCAGGGGCTTTATGGCCGTGCGAAGCTCGGCACTGTATCGTCGTATCGGCTGCCTGGATATTCCACTTTTGTTTTCGATCAAATGAACCTTTTTTTTAATATCGTACGCTATGATTTTCTGTAAAGAAATCAAATCTCATCATTTTAGGACACCGTCATCATTATTTTCGTCCGTGACTTACAATAAATCCAATGCTGAATTCATTTCGACGACTTTTATAAAATGTAAGAGATAAAAGAATGAAATATTTCAGTTCTTGTACATAATATACTTTTCAAGTAAACACCATTCAATTGAAATCAAATATATTGGAGAAATATAATTAAGGTTATCGGGATAAATAAATCTAGCGCATTTAATTATGTTTTTATTAATTGGCTTGGAACCGTTTTTCATGAGATGATAATTATGGCATTGTTAAGAATCTTTGTAGTTGAGTTATGTTTTAATATTATCTCTGTTTTTTCAAAAAGGACGAGGGAGGAGTCTATATGTTTCTATTCAAGTGTTACGACAATGAAAACTCAAAGTATTGTATGTCCTGCAGGTGTAGGCACAGCGTTTGTAGAGTCGCGTGCTTTCAAATTCTTCAACAAGATAGCATATGCGGTGTACCTCACACAGTTTCCGATATTCTTTTACAACGTCGGCGTACAGAGGCACGCTGAGTTCTACACGCCATTGTTACTTGTAAGTGTTTATAACTTATATTTTTAATTATTAATCGATGATACATTCAATAACATAAAACTAGTTATAACAATAAACTGAACTGAATGAAAACATTTATTTGACATATTACAATGTAAGGTACAAGTACATTTTCAGTTTCTACAAATTACCTACTTAGTGTAAGGAAGAAACCCGACACTGTGCCGGTGGCACAACACTAGCCTAACTAAAATGTCGACATCTTTGTCCCCTCACTAATCATTCTGACACATGACTTTGCAATGTAAGCGCGTCATTCGCTTCAAAGGATTGTTATTAATAATGTCTAAAACTCGGTACATATATCCATTTTCTAATAGTGTTACCACATAGCAGTATAATTTTTATGCATATTATAGGCATGATTAAAAAAATATTATTGTACAGTGTGATTTTTGTATAGGTTAGTGTTTAGTACTCTTTAGGAGACGTTTGAGCTCATAATTTCTGGCATTTTGCTTAGCAATAGATGTTAGATCTATCAAGATATATAAAATTCTAAATATAATACTATAGTAGTTGAATAATATAAAAATGTCTTTGTCTGTTGCTTTTCTTTTTCTAACTATATTCATAAGATTCTTAGAAGGAGCTTGAGAAACTTCATTATTCTCAACATTTGTATGTTGGATTACCTCCATAAGAATACGTATTTACTTAAAACGTGCTAGACAGAACGTTGAACTTTTACAACTTCAACCAAATTGTACCCAACTCATTGAACCCTCTTCAATTTATCAACGAAACGATAACAAGGATTGTTGGTTCCATTTATTTGAATACAATCTTTATTCTTCTTTAATACACGTGTTAATAAATCATGTTCTCTAGACAATGATATAAATCAATATCTATAAAGAATTTAAAAGGCTTGTGTTCAATGACTTTTTAGTCGATTTAGTTTGTTCCAATGTATTTTTAGGATAATAATCCGACACTGTTCCGGTGTATCCTCGCAACACTAGCTTTATTCAAATGTCAACGCTTATGTTCTTCACTAATCAATCTGACACTTGACTTGATAACGAAAGCTTTCGCGCCAAGGAATTCTAACTAATAATATCTAAAAGTATGTTTCATCATCATCAGCTCACTATACGTCCCCACCGAGGGGCTCGGAGCCTACCCTAAGTTAAGGGTGATTAGGCCATAGTCAACCACACTGGCCAAGTGCGGGTTGGTTGACTTCACACATATCTTTGAATTACTTCTCAGATATGTGCAGGTTGCATCACGATGTTTTCCTTCACCGTAAGAACGTCGGATAAATGTACATATGTAAATCGGAAATCGAAAAACACATTGGTACATGGCGGGATTCGAACCCAGGACCTGCAGATTGCAAGTCAAGTGCTTGACCACTGAGCCACCGACGGTAAAGTATGTTTACAAATAAGTAAATCTCTTCAATATTAAAACTATATTATTTATGTTACAGATGCATGTACCAGAGATGCTGGCCATCTTAATGGTGTCGATACTCGCGACTGTCACAATCGAAATGCCCTTCAATCAAGTTTACAGGATATATTTTGGTAAGCACAAATTCGTTATTACCCTCCCACCATGCATTCTTAACCACGCTTAGGTGGATAAAGCGGGACCGACGCTCGCTTGCCCCATTCTCTTATAAAAAAATCTGTGGTGAAATAAGAATCAAGAGAGACTTGAAAGAAATCATTATTGATTTCTTTAAAGACCATTACATATAAGCCACTTCATAGATCATTCAACTAGTACTCTTACAAAATTGACTAAGGTTTTGGCTTGTAGAGTCTTATGATAAAGGCCAAGTTGACTGCTTTTTAATGTTCAAGTTGATTACACAGCTTTTTCAGAGAGCAAGACAAAGGAGATAATAACAATAAATTTTAATCATATTTCAGTTCTTTTTTCTAAAATGATACCGGTTTTTTTTTTCAGGTAAATCACAGACGAAGTTAAAGGACAAGTGAGAAAAAAAATCAAAGACTAGACATGTATTATTAGATTAAGTTAATCATTTAAGTAATTAGTTTTGTAGCATATTTTGACATTTTTATACCATATCAATAAGAAGGAAATAATTATGTTTCTAAAATAAAACATAATAAATAATAAGTCGTTGTCGTTTATTATTCTAGTGAATATTTGGTCAGACATTTGTTTTTTTTTTAATTATAATTGAGTATATAATTGCATTAGTTAGACGTTACTAAATCATATGGTGAAGAGTAGTTCTAGATTCTAGTCTAGATCTAGAGTTGAAGAAGGTAATGAAAATCTTTCAAAATACATAATACTGTACGATAGTCCGGGAAATTTATTGTAACAATATTATGTTGTTTACGTTAAGGCAAGATAAAAAGGTAAAGCTATGAACCTCTTACAATGTGTGTTATTTTTCCGGCCGCTCGCGTTAGCCTGTCCAATTTTAAGAAAGAAATGACGTCATAAACGATCTCGCTGACAAAAAAATGAAAAGGTTTGTGTCGACGCTACCTATAAAGCCACTGAAAAATGTATTTCCAAGTACACTTACAACTAGTCGTATTAATAAAGGTACGATTAGACTACGACATTATTTATTTATATATTTTACAAGGTGTGTACCTCTTGACTTCAGTACTTTTACACATTATTACTAGGAAAGCTTTGGCGCGATTAACGCGCATTCGTTACCAAGTCAAGTGTCAGATTGATTTGTGAGGGGACATAAACGTTGACGTTCTAATAAGGTTAGTGTTGCGCCGATACACCGGCACTGTGTCGGATTTTCTTCATAACAGTACATACGTCGAATGTGTCTTTATGTACTTGTTTATCTGATAGCAATACGATATTTTTTGCGATACGATAATTATTAATTGTAGTAAAATACGTACAAACTTTATTATATCTTCATATACACAAATGTATCCTTCCATTAGGTTAACGTCCTATCCCTTTCGTAAAATTTAATCTTACATTTGTTTTTTAATATAATATTTGTGCCCATTGTTATGACAATGCTTGAAATAAACGGCACTTAACCACTCAGACACACTTCAATTCAGAAACCTTTTATCTCTTTCGCTATTTTTTTTTTCGTAAGGCCCAATTGCGCATTTTAAGAATCTGTATTGTGAATTTAAATGTCTGGACATTACTTTGATTGTTCGTCTATTTATTCAAAGAACGAGGTTTTTGGTCGTTTTATATAATTTTTGTCTTCTAGTTGATCATCCTTCGTTTAACTTGGGCGGCATGACGGCGGAGCGGGACGGTGTTAACTAAACTACTACGAGTACTTTGCTTCCGCTCGTTTCTTGCGCGGTGCTGTATTGTGCTATAATTTTAATTACAACTAGCTCCGCCCGTCGATCACCTCCGTGCATTATTAACTCATTTCCTCTTCTTATGCTTCGTAGAATCGTTATTTAAATTACAAAGATAAGACAGCTGTTATATTTAGTTTTATTAATGTAAATTGAACAAGATATATTTATGCAGGCCCGGTAACACGTGCCACCGGTTCGTTTGCATACAATCAGCATATCTCCGCTAGCTGCTACGGCATGCACAAAGCGTGCTACTAAAATACAGTCCTCTAAGGAGGCTCGCCTGCACAATACTGTGTCATGTCCCACAGCACCACTATGTTGCATAAGACAGAATAAATAACACCCTATATAATGGATAGTATTTGTATACGATGTTTAAAAGGAAAATATTGTACAATCTGTTGCATGTTAAATCATGTTCAATTTTTGTACTACGTCATACATATATAAAATAAACATGAATTTGTTCTATTAGTTTTTTTTTATATCATAAGGTGGCAAACGCGCGAGCGGCCACCCGAAATCGCTGAAATAGCGAAGCGACCGTTAAGCAAGTTATGATTATATTGGTAAAAGATACATTAATTCGTTCACAAAATAATTTATATCAATTCTATTATATCTTAAAATTGATAAAGAAACGAACAAATCAAAATCCAGCGTAAGATTTGGCATAAATTGACTTTTTTATTCGTTAAATTAGTCAAATTATCGCTGAGATTCAAATGCTGAATCTGTCGATAATAGCTGACTGGAAACTTTTTTATTGAAATAACGTCAAAAGACAAACGTAAGATTTCATAAAAAAATGTTTTTTTAAGTGGATGGATATAACAAAAGACGTTGGCAGTTGGCCTTTCGGAGGAAAAAAAAAGATAGTAAGAACTAATAATAATAATATTGGAAAATGTTGCATAATTAAATATTAAATTAATTTTATTTTTTTTATTACTTCAAAAATTCGGTTAGACACTTTTTAGTTAAATACATGTTTTAACCCTTTTACGTTATTTATCATCAAATGTGCTTATTAACCGACTTCAAAAAGGAGGAGGTTATAAGTATAATGTTATCTCTCGTCAAGCTCTCTTTTGGAGGCGTTCGTATAATAATGTTTAAATAATCATGATTTCTAGTAGTATAATGTCAGCGTGTGATAAAAGGATTGCAAAACATATGTTTAAGCTTAATAAAATTGGAACACGATCGAAGCTTTTTTTATACGGGCCCTTAAAATTTATATTATTATTTATCACCAGTATGGAGCGTCGGTGGTTCAGGGGTCAAGCACTTGCCTTGCAATCTGCAGGTCCTGGGTTCGAATCCCGTCATATAGCAATGTGTTTTTCGATTTCCGATTTCACATATGTGCCTTTATCCGAAGTTCTTACGGTGAAGGAAAACATCGTGATACAACCTGCGCATATCTGAGGAGAAATTCAAAGATATGTGTGAAGTCAACCAACCTGCATTTGGCCAGAGTGGTTGACTATGGCCTAATCACCCTTAACTTAAAGTAGACTCCGAGTCCCTCGGTGGGGACATATAGTGAGCTAATGAGGGGTAACTTACGAGTCTAAGTTCCATAGAAATTAGAATTTTTTTTTGTATAAGATAGTTTTGTCAAGAAGATAATATTAAACCTAATATAATCTTTCACTTTCAGCTTGATTGCTTTAACAAATTCCTTTTATATTTACTAAATGGTTCCATTACAATACAATCTTGAGAATAATGTCGTAGAAAAGTAAAAAAAATAACAATTTCTATACAAAAGTGTAGTCATAAAATACGAGCCCGGTCCATTAGCAAACGCCTTACGTTAAACATTTTCTCTCTGGAGTGTTTGCGCGCCCGAGTACTTAATACTTCGAACTATTTACTATATTAGAGTCCGATACATTTTGCAGACGCTACTCTTGCACTTGACATACATATAAAATGTATATTTTACTTATTTTTATCAATAAAATGGCAAAATTATAAAATATTTGTGAATAAACTACCTACAGAGATTATCAACTTATTGCAGCTAATCCCCATTCTACAAGATTCACTCCTATGTTACTAATATTATAAATGCAAATGTTTAGATGGATGGATGTTTCTTTGAAGGTACCTCAAGAACGAAAAAGAGGTGAATCCACAAGGTACCGAATACCATCCCTCGGAATAGAATCCTGCAATGTTTGCCATTATTGTTTTTATTTAATAAAAATAAACTTTAAATATAGTTGTAAGTGAACATGAAACCCTGCTATCGTATTAAAGGCACGCGCAATAAATCCTCTGAAAAATTAAAGCACGGATATTGCGCCACCTGGCGACATTAATATCAGTTACACCGCTAATCCTGGAAGTGGCGGGAAAGCGCACCCGATAGTGCGCGCACTCCACTGCGAGCTTTGAGCTTAAACAAATTAAAGAATATAAATGTACAAACACTCAAGGCTAAACTCTGATAGGGATTTAGTTGAACATAATTTAACCTTTCTCCTGTGCTCACTTAGTTTAATACGGCAACTAAATAAATATACACATTAAGTAAGGCATAGAATTATAATTAATTATCCCTACGATATACTTAGTTTCATTAGGTTTATTCTCGACGAAATAAAGAAAGACATAATTGTAAAACTCGACACGATTACTCAAATTAAAACACACATTGGCAACAATTTCAATAATCAATGTAAAAATCGCTACTTGATTGTTGCATGCATATTACGAATTGTTTACCCTATTTGGGGTAAAAGAGAACGTGATCTGGTAGAAAAGATCAAAATAGTACTTCAATATTAATGAGTCGAGTTTTAACACATTTACCCTACAACTCACAAGTTAGTTCCAACAATCAACAAACATAAGTTTCCTTTGTTCATTTGCTGTAGATGTCGAAGACATCCAATCTTGTTGCGTAACACTTTTATAGTTAATTGTTAGTGTCTTAATACGAAAAGCTAACGAAAGGATGAAATAAATTCTTCTGTTATTACTTCTTCTGAAGATTCCTTTTTATATTATACTATTGAAGGTTGTTAGTTCACATAAACTGATGCAAAGATGTTTGATAGTTTTTACATGTATTTGTGAATTTATTTAGTTCTCTGTTAATATTAAAAGAATACTGCATCGTAGAATCGAAATGAAACTATCTGCATCACTTGTCAAACACGAATTAATAATGGTTTGAACATAACTAAGCTGGTGTCTTATATTAAGCATATTGGTTGAGAATGGAATCCAGGTTACGTCAGGTGTAAATACGGTGCCCACGGAAGTAAGCTAAAGCGTTCCCGTGGTGCCCGCCATAATGCGTCAGAGGGCAGTCAGGTTTTAGTGGGTATTCTGGTCACCTTCTGTGGCCGGCGAGTCCCACACTCCCTACGCCATTGCACCGCCCGGCGTAGGCGTGCGTAAATGCATTTCCTGACTATAAAAAAAGGTGTAAATACGGCACTAGATCACTGAGGTCATAACACCAAGCACCTAAATAATATCCCTTTAAAGTTTTTATTGAAATGACGCATGATAAAGTCCAACTAATTATTACGGTAACGTTTAACGTTACACAGCTTAAACTTCTTATCCATACACTGGTCTCTCCGAAACATTCAGATTAAATGGTAAACAAAACTACGAAGACACTTAGTTATTCTTTACGTTTGAAAGAATAACTATAATCTACAATTTTCTTTATCTGTAATATATTTAAATGTATTTCAATTCAGTGCAAATAACGGTCGCGTGGTAGAGAATAAGAACAATTTGCCGTGCCGTTATTGTATTAAGGTCACGCGCCTTAAATCCCCTGACAGATGATTGCAGGAAAATTGCTGCACCCGCCGACATTAATATCAGCTGCAGCGTGACCTCGGAGAGGGGAACAGATGAAGGGATCGTGGGAAATTATCACTACGATAAAGAACTATACCTTTACAGTTGTATACAATGATGATACAAAAGTAGTCAATAATTATAATCGTATTTTAAGATATTCCATAGATAAAATTCAAGACGACTATTTTGTTTATTAATGGCGTTAGTTGACCTGAAATCAATTGAATTTTGATAAAAATAAATGCAATATATTGTATTTATAAATTTTCAAATTAATTTAACGTATTATCAAGATTCTTTAAACTCGTAAAAAAAAATTCTTAAAGCAAAACGGACAGTTTGAATGGACTCTGACTTGTTAAGAAACTTTTTAATAACTTCAAAGCGAAATTCTTTCAGCGAGTTATACTTTTCACGGTAATAAGGCGTACCGTTACATTAATTTACTAAGAAAATAAAGTTATTTTAAAAGTTTTACTTTCCTCATGAACAACAATAAACGTTACTCAGAAGTCAAAATGTCTACAAATTTATGCGAACATTTTGCAGGCTTTATTTTGAAATGGTTTAAAAATATCTCACGTAATTTAACCCAACAAGTGTAAGCCGTGATAGTAATAAAAATATTCGATACGATATGCAGTGAGCGAATTTAACGTATTATTTTTTGTTAAAATCGTCTGTATAAAAAAGGTACATGATTGTTACCAACTTAAGGAAATCCACCGGGGAACAAAGAAAAGGTCCAATGGTAGAATTAAGATGAATTCTAGAAGTACCAATTGTCTAGAAAGTGTCATTCTGAAAAAATGGCCAAAGAATAAAACTTCTATCGTGCGTAGCTGTCTTTCTATAATCTTCTTAATTCATTATCAAATGCCTATTTATGTATCTTTCTCTTCTGTCTATTAATTCCTATTAATTCCTATTAATTATGTTTTTTTTTTAATTTAATGTTATAGAACAAAGTTTCATAATTTAAACAGTTTCAGTTTTTTTTGTATTTTTTCGGCCTGTCAAATGCTATTAGTAAGCCTATGGAAACAGTTTTGCGTTTACATTTAAAAAACAGATATGGAGTAAAAGCTTTACCTGAAAACAAAAACAAAAACTAAAAAATCCCACCGGTCGTTATTGCATGGACGGACATGTTCCCGATGACTTTATTCGCGTTCATTGAATTGTGAACGTGAAAGTTGTGTCAAAATTCGTCTGAGTGTTCTTTGTTGTCTGAGTTGTTCCTGACTTTCTATCGTCAAAATATATCGTACTAATTTAAACAATAAAAAAAAACCGTTTTATCATATTTTCAAAGATTTTTTTTTATATTATAAGGTGACAAACGTCATGTGGTCACCTGAATTCGCCGAAATGGCGAAGCGACATCCGCGATTGCAGATGCGTTACCTAACTTTAATCAACGGCGGAAGGAAGGCAAGAATAAAAATATTTCCCTTTCCAATGCGTCACTTCCTCCGTCAAATCCCCATCCTTGAAGGGAAAGACTGATGCCAATCTGTCCCTCATGTAATTAAATAATTAAGTAGTAAGTAATTCATGATAAAACCCCAAGAACTAGAAAATTCTCAAACCGAATGGAATAGAAAGAAAAGTAAATCGAATTTATTTTAAGGGAGAGTAATTTTTGGCCCATCGCCACAAAATTTGTTATTAAAACCTATAACAAACCTTAAACATGTTACGAGTATAATTTTGGGACTCAAATTAAATTATAGATTTGTATTAACAACTAACGCCAAAGGTTTTTTCATGCAATTTTAGTTTTAGTAAAATAATATAGACATCGGTGAACTACAATTTTTATTCGCCATCATTGCTCTGAAAAGAAAGAATTGAAAGCTGACATGTTGGACAATGGAAATTCGTCCACTATCAAATTGTCAAAGATTTTTTTTATTTTTTCTAACCATACGACCGAAACAAATGAAAGGTACCAAACCTTTGAATTATTTCTATAAAGTGCTCTTCAATAATTTATGAATTATGACAAATTATTTATCTGGTTAATACTGAAATATTTCAATCAATTTTAATTTTTGCTTCAAAAGTGTTCCGACTCGAAGGACCAAATTGACTATGAATTTAACTTATAAGCTTTCTGGTCTTATTTTTAAGGTCTTACAAACCTTAATGTTTTGTTAGATATATAACGTCTAATTAGTCGTAAATTATTTATCTTTTACACTTGTATTCCATATTGTCTCTGAATCTAAAGTCTCCAGCGAGTCTCCTGCCTCCCGACAGTACAGTTACAATAAATGTTGCAGCAACAATTTCACACAGATTAGTCCCGGAGGTGTGCTAAGTTGTTGTATCCAATACGTGCCCTCTCTCTGCAGTCTTGGACATTTCAACAATATTATACTACTTTACTTTTATTTCCTCGCAAAAGAGGATGTATCAATAAAGGTTTTATTTAACGTATCCCAAAGTACCTTGATTCGAATCCTCTATGATCGTGCGATAAAAAAGTTATATTTAAAAAACTAATAGAATAAAAAAATATAATTAGCCTATGTGTTCTTGCTGACTATGTATGCTAAATTTCTTAGAGATCCGTTCATCCGTTCTGGAGATATCTTCAAACAAACATCCATCCATCCATCCATCCATCTGAATATTCGCATTTACAATATTAGTTAGATTAAAATGCTATTATTAATTAATTTTAACACACCATTTACTTTCAAACAATAATATTTTCTATTAGTTTGCGTAAAAGCGGAAAGTTAAATTTGAAGCTCATATCGCGCGGTCGGATGCCGCAGCGATAAAATACATTTCAGGCCGGCACTTATTCGGACACTGTACACCGTTTACATTCAAAAAAAAAGTAAAAATAACCCTCTAAAAGCTTTGGCCGACATCGAAAAAAACGAATTTTTCCAGCTCGACGTTATTGTATTGACGTCGCAATAAAAAGCCTTGAAAAATGGTTCGCTTCGGGAAAATTGATACACTCTATGTATCTTTATTTAACTGTCGTTTCCCAAATTGCATTTCAGTGTCTTAAATTAAGATGCATCAAAGTAAAATAATTATTAATATTATAAAACGACAACCAAGAGTCGGCTATTATGTCAAATATTTTATACGTCATTCACAAAATTATAAAAAAGTATTCCATTATTAAAAAAGATCTCCGAAGCCATGGATTTCTTGGAAAAAGTTATTTTTTTGTATCCATGTTAATGAACCACCTTCAAAAGTAGTTACTTATTAAAACATGTATTATATTTTACTATAACATTTTAATTTTTGGAGTACTACAGTGAGTGTATAATTGTGATGCTCGATTTTTATTTATAAAACCCCCTATATCCAGGACATAATATATTTGTCAGTATCCACACGCGCAAATCCTATTATATTTAAAATTACTAAGAAAACAAACAGGGCTACATAAGTAGAATATTATCAAGATTATCTTAAATTCACTTTACTTCATATTGTAGTCAAATTATATTCAAACCATCTGGATCTTTGTTGAAATAAAATAAAATTAAAAAAACCGCATCACTTTATTTTAATGTTTCACGTTACAATAACATAAATATAAAAATGTAGTTCAAAAAAATACTGTATTTTGTATATACTTACTAAAATTACTAGATCTAGACTTATATTATGCTTATAATATGTTTAGACCTTACAATCAAGTCTTATTCCGAACAAAAGACATCAAGGAATTAACACAATTTACTATAAATATTTATAACTCATATAACTTAACGACGAGATCATTTTCTATTTTAAACAGTCCAATGTCAGCTGTCACATGTTTGGTTGGGTCTACATTCACATTTGGCATGACCTTCTCTCCACACCAGCCAGGAGTCAGCTGCACATGGACCCTGTGTGTGCAACAAGTGACACGCATTGTTGTATGTAACAGCACCTTTGCGCGATGAACAAGATGCAACCTGGAAAATATAAATCAAATGTCAAAGAGATGTATAGACTAACTAGCTGTCGACCGTGACTCCATTCACTCGAAAGTAAAAATAAACTTAATATGCCTATGTGATATTCTAGACTATGTTCTATATATCAAATTACAGCGAGATCCTTTCAGCTGTTCCGGAGATAGCTTTAAACAAACATCCATCCATCTAAAAATTCGCATTAATAATATTAATAAGAAGTAAGACATAGCAACATATAGGGAAGACAATCTACAATCAAATGTATTATATTCAGTACAAAATTTAGTACCACAGATTAGTAGCATTTATAAGTCCTTTTTTCGTTAAGTGTGAAACGGTACGAGGTTGTGGCTTCGAAAAATTATGCATATAAGTTGATAATCTTCTTTTACTTGTTAAAAAAACATGAGTTTCGGACATTTAATACAATATTGTGTTACCTCTCGACTGGCACATATACCGGCGCCGCAAACGCAGACGCCGTTGTGGCTGAGCCCATCGAGCGCGGGGCGCGCCTCGAAATCGAAGGCGAGCACCTCACCCGGCGCACACGGCTCGCCCGCGCCCGGCCTGTAGCAGCGCCGCCGCTCTGGTACATACAGGCGACCACGCCCACAAGGGACCTACACATTTGATATGGATATGAATTACAAGATATGTTAAATTACAACAGAAGACTGCAAGTGAATTTTATGCATCTGTATTCAGAGAAATGAGTAAAATCCCTTTTACTCCTAACGTTCCTTTCCTTAACTTTCGGTACAAATAATCTACTGACATCAGCTGTCTTAAAAATGATTACCTTAGTACACCGTCCTCCCCTAGCGATCATCTCGTCGTTCTTGCATGGCCCGCGCGTGTACAGTCGGTAGCAGGAGCCATCGAAGGCGCGCGCGTGGAACGACTTGCAGCGGCACTCAGCGCGCGAGCCCTGCTCCGATACTTCTGCTATTGTGAACACGTGCCCCTTCGTGCACGGTCCCAGCGTATCTGCAATCATATAGCCAAAAATCATTTTACAAAACGTGTAAACTAACACTTCTAACTCTGTCAGCTGTTGGGATAGCTACAATAATAAGAGTCGTTAGTTACTTAAGAAATCCTTTCGTCGTCGTCAGCTCCTTATGCGTCGTGGGACTCAGAGAATACAAAATTTAGGAGTGACTAGGCCTTAGTAGCCACTCTGGCCCAGTGCAAACTAGCACCTGATTGTAATAGCTTACCTAGCTCATAACAAGCAGCAGTATCGTTGTGATAGTGCGGCAGGTAGGTGTCGCAGCCGCATCTACCGCCGGGCAGGAACAGCTGACCGCGCTCGCACGGGCCACGCGTGTAGTGTGCGTAGCAGCCGCCATCCTCCGACCAGAAGTTTGGACCGCCGGACTCGCACTGGAAGTAACAAATTCATAGTTAAAGATCAATTATTTACAAACTATTTTAGCATTTTAGATCATTATTCATCTACTCACTAATGAAGTCGATTTAAAAATCTATTATATAATACCTGAACGATTTATCAAGACCATGGTCTTAATTATAATCATTACAGCATTTAGTCAGGTTTGGTTGACATCATCTCCCTTCCCTGTACTTTCCAATGGAATGTCGGCAGAGTGTATATTATTTTTACTTTTTTCATTTGTTTACTTATGTTCTATCGGATGAGGTTCAAAATTAGATGACTTACGGTGCAGTTAGCTAACCCATCAGTACCGATGTCTAGGATAGTACCAGGGTAGCATGGGCCCTGCGTGAGTCGGTGATAGCAGCGGCCGTCCGCCGGCCAGTACAGCAGTGTCGAGTCCGCGCACTGCTGCGGCCGCACGCACATGCCCTGCCGCACCCTTCAAAAACATAGAAAAAGTGTATCAGTTAAGACACGGCAATTAGGGCTCGTCACGTCATATCACAACAAATCATCAATTCAATAGGTTACGCTTATTAATATAAAGTTAAAATCGCAACATTTACGTGTGCCTTCTCGTTCAGCTAACAATTTCTGAGCGTGTAAGAACCGTGTAGTGTTTTAACCTTCAAGGTCAAAGTTTTGTAATCCAACTAGATGAGGATGGCAAAGAAGTGGTCTCTAGGATGATTCATGGATGGCCTGCATTGAGCAATGGAAGTCCGTTGGCTAAAGCTATACGCTACTCTACGTTACGTTAACCGTGACACACCGCTTGCTCAATATGGGGATTTCGTACAAGGTATCTATAACGCTATGCGGTTCGCACGATCTGTTGCCAATCGGATTGCACAAGTCACGGCTATACTTTTTATGAACCCTTCGATTGTCTCGTATGCAAACATTTTATCAGTCTATTCATATCTCACAGTGAAATCAGTGAAAAAAAATATTTCTGGGTTACATGAATTTTTCTTTTATTTCTGTATTCTATTTAAAGCATAATTGCTGTAACTTATTCTGATGCTTACCTACCCGCGCTTGTTGAATGTCTCTTCCACTGGTGCGAAGTACTCCCCAGGCCGGCAGGGTCCGCGCTCGAACAGCTTGTGGCAGACGTTGGATAGCGGCAGTTGTGCTGTACCCGGCGGACACTTGCACTCCGCCACAGTGCGCCCGCCCCATCGCCCTGGACTCAGCTCCTGCGTCTCCGAACATGGGTAGCCTTTCTGGAATGGTTGATGGTAAGATTGTTAAACTCTGACTCCAGAGAAAGTTAGGAGATAAACAAAACGGCATATAAAATAATAATCAGAAGGGTATTGGGACTAGGTTTGGGGCACCATCCCGCACAGAAGAATAAGTATAAATAGGTTACTTTTGTTCCTATCCTGTGTTCCGTTTTTCTGGTTTGTAAGTATTATAATAAATACAATGTTCTACTTTTATTCTCTATATGTTTTTCTCGTTATTAATAATTTATGTACAAACAATAAACTTCTACTAAACCGCTGCAGTTATTATCAATTTAAATATAACAGTTAATACGTAATAGTGCATTCTCATTGTGCTCGCGGCCAGCCAACATACTTTAATTCAACATGTTTGTGGCGTATAAAGCAGTTGGTTTAATAAAATGTGCATATAAGGGCAAACATATTTTCTACATTATTACTAGACAATAAAGTTTATTTTTCCTTGTGCTGCAGTCTTTTCAGAAATAAGACTCAAATGCGCCCCTGGACGTGATTCCCGTCTGATATAATCTTTATTTACAGATATCTACGAGGATTAAATTCTAATGAGCTTGATCACGTTATACTTGTAAGTTGTTAACATTCAAATGTTCTAATGTGGCAGATAAACACGTGGATATAAGGACTAAGGTAAATGACCTAAGTGATAGTGGCGAAATTCTAAAATTAAATTATTTGATTTGCTACAACGATATATAAACTCTTGCAGGGTTACTCGAATAAGACCTTTTATCTTCCAGAAACATGTCTAATTTATCGTTTCCACTGCCAATTATGTACTGCAAGAAAAGCAGTTTATTATATTTCTAATATTATCTGGTTAGAAAATTTATGAGACAGTTGCCCCTTGTATACAAAGTATTTTGTCCTAAATCCAAGACAGATTACGTTTCCTGTTCCGTATTCGATCTCACTGGCAAATTTGAGATTGCACAATCGCCTTTCATACTTGAATCTGTACTTTGTTACTAGCTGTAACAATTGTCTGCACATCGAAATAAACTATCCCTCAAAGCACCGATAATTTAATGTTTACTTGAAAAAGATTAGCGTAGATATCTCAAATTCAACACTAAGGCACTCCCTTAGTTGTATAAAGACAAATCATCATAATCTAAAGTGCTAGAGCCGCGGATCGAACCTAACCTTATCTAGTAAATTTCTCCACGTAGGTCTACATTGTGCTTTTCCCATCCAGTTGTTTATGTCGATATTTTTTAAGATTTCGATAAAGGTAAGTAGTAAATGATAAATTATTATCTTGGATTTATAGTTATATCGGAATGAAATACGGAAGCTAGATATCTGGAGGTCGAAAACTAGTGCGTTAACCCCACATGAGTGGATTAACGAACAAAGATAATATTTATTTTTGATCTTAATATTTTATTAATAATATTATCGAAAACAATGTTATTCATGATACCTAAAATAGGAAGTGCAATTGTCACTGTTAACTTAATAATACTTTGATATAAACAAGTACAATAATGTCTTTGTGTGATCACAATTTACATTGATTAAATTCATTATCAATTTTACTACAACTTTTATAAAAGATAAGTAAACATTTATATTCGTATATTATATTTTATGCTTTCTTTATATATGTTTTCATAAGAAACGCGGTACGTAAACATCTGAAGAACGCTATAAAAATATGTCCCTTATTGACCGAATAGATCGTAACAACCTTGACCAGATAAATAAAGACACTTTGTCTTACTTAAGTAATGCACTTTAAAATTGCAACATACTTTGTATTTGAATACAAACTAGAAATGTATTTTTTTCTGTCGTATAGTTTTTTAACATCCTATACAGCATAATAAAAGTTATACAGTGTTATATAACTTAACCCATGAACTCGACAGGAGCATGTAATGCAATAGTAGCAAGCCATTATCGCCTCTATTGCATTTTAAATACAGGTCATATCTGTGGCCAATATTTTGATAATGATGGAAGCACCAAAGATCATCTGAATATAATTTCCTAAGAAAGCAAAGTTTCACATTTGTAATAATAGTATTACAAATGTGAAGACGCATTGGTATTTAATTGGAAAGTATTGTTCCACTGACCCGTTACGAGTAGCTAACAGTAATTTTGGTTTCGTTTCGTTGTTGCAAGTGATTACTAACCTAAAAATATGACATGCAATACATCGACAATTATCTTGTCGTAAATTACTTGATGTGCGAAAACTTAACTGTGGTTATTAAATAAAAAAACAAGTGACATGTAATGTTCAAAATACATTTGTTAAGCAAGAAAGCAGTACCTCTAAGTATTTAACGAAAAATTTCCCCCTAAAAATTCTGTCCTAAATCTTTCTATACACGTAAGATTCTTTAGACCGGTTGAACGGTGTCACCGGACCTTTATCATCAAGTTCGAATTCGTCAGCCATCTCCGGTCACAATATCGGATGTAGTAGGGTTCGCTGTTGTCGGACGTGTCATCATCATCATATTATGTGGACATTTTTAGTTCTTTTAATATGATGGCTAATAGAGATGTACGGAGTAGTACATACTGTGCCGATCCTCCATCCATAGGGATAAGGGCAGGTTGGTGATGATCACTGTTAGTTCTTTTAATTCTAAATACAGCACCCAAGGGAAACTTTAAGTGCATTTCCTTTGCGTCACCGTTTGGATATCTATGACTATTTTAATCGTTTAATAATACCAGTAAATCTAGTTTGACGAGGTTCCGAATGCGGACTTGTGAAAGACCCTGACCTGTGTTATGACACACCTTTATGACCCACTGCGGTTATCTTATTAAAACATTTTTTCGCAACACCAATAATGCCTACTGTGCGAACGTTACAATACAATTCAAACTAAACGTTTAATATGTTAATTTAAATGAAAGCGTATTAGTTGACAATATTTCAAAATGATTAAGCAAGGATTTTGTGGAAAATTTTTATCTTTCATCTTTTCATGACCAACAAGTAATAATGCCGCAATGTAAGGATTGCGATAATGGATCAGATATCTCTAATAGATATAATATTTAGGTTTGATTTGTGAGTGTGAATGTTGTTGACCCTTTGCCAGCCTTTTCGTTGGAGAAACGGAAGAAGTAGAGTAGTGTTGAAGTTAAAAAGAAAAGTGAGATGGGAGGTTACGTTGTCATTTGTTTTTAATGTTTGCTAAGGGGCAAGTAAATAACATACCTTATAAATTGTATAGCATTTTCCATCAGCAGGCCAGTACAGCATTAGCCAGCCTCGGGGATGCGTAGCGCAGGGGTTGCGCTTGGCGTCCGCCCACGGAGGGGGCAGCACTGCCGCCTGCGAGCCACAGACTAGCGCAGCGAACCATAGCCACGCTGTCATTTTGTTTTGTCTATGCCACTCTATTTTACTCCAAAAATTGTAACAACTTAGTTGTGAGCCATATTTTGATTAAATTCAAATATATCAACTGACTTTTTGTCTGTCTTGTAATAAAATTCTACACACTGACCACTTATTTTTAGTTGCACTGATTATTTGCTTTAAAATCACATCATTGTTTTTATCACTGTCGCCAAATCGATAGCGAATTCGACATTTTCGAGACCTTATTATTGCCGTACCTATAAAACTTAATAAGGAATACTAAAAGAATTGAATTATAATATTGATAATCTTATTTAAAACAACGGTATATTACCAAGATAAAATATGAACATAGCGTCTTGTTACGGCCCATTAAACTCCTATTTTTTCTCCGGCGTTTATCTAATACCAGTATAATGGTTAACTGTGCAGATTACCGCAGCTCTAACGGTGAACACCAGTTACCGTTCTAACTTACCGTCACAATTTCAAAACTATTAGTAATTACTAGCCCACTTACTGAGATGTGCAAATACCATATCTATAAGTTATCGATCGAATACTATGCCTCCAATTCCATTCACTTCTATGCCAAACAACAATCTGAAAATTAAAGACTTGGAACACAGCGTTACATATTGGTAACTTATCTGAAGGTTTCTTGTGAACCCATAACTCAATTTTCAAATGTATATTTGATGGCTCAGTGAAAAAAATCATCTCTTTCTTACTTCGTACAGAAAACCATGCAAAAAAAAACATAATTCATTTTAAATTCAAACGAGCGAAAACACGAATATTTTGCATTTTAAATCAAATTAAAACATTTTTATGTGAAAACAAAGAATTCGTTATGCTACATAAATGTTACGTAATTATAAAATTAGGCGCAAGTTCATTGCGAGTGTGCGGTACGGAAGTTACTCGTTTCGTCATCGTTCACTCTCTGAGCGGGCACGCCGCACTGAGCAGTATTACGTCAAACATATCGTGGGATAGATCACACAATCTTTTAAAATGTCCTAGTGTTTCACTTCCCACGGTACTTTAGTAACTTCGCTTTGTGCACCTTTGTCCTAAATGGACCAAAACATGAAGTCCAGCACCACTTTATTACATCGTTTGAGATGCTATACAAGTAGATGGGGATAGAACAACATGGCACACACCACAAAAAAAGAAATGGGTAAGGTGGAAGAGGATGTAGTAAGATTAGGCACCTTCACAGAAGTACTAGTAAATATTTCACTGCGTGCCGTCTCACGATTAAGATATCGCAGGTTCCATTACCTCCAAAGTTGGTTTGCTTATGCATTATTTAATTTCTGCAAAATCTGATTCACCGGATTGAAAAGAAAATGTAAAACAAATTCTTTAAGTAATTTAATGCAACTGAATCGAGAAGACTGCGCTCAAATAAAATTTAATCCGCAGTGAGAGGACGCGAGGCTGCAAAAGCCAATTCTTTCCCTCATTTTAAATTCCAACTAAAACTGTGTTAAGATTTTTTTTTACGAGTGGCAACTGTTAAATAACGATTGTACTCTTACAAAAGAACAGTTGGATAATACCTTTTGTTATTCGAGTCTTGATGTTAATGACTTTGAGTCGCTTCTGTCTGTCACGTTTACCATGAGGCCTAATTTTGTTAAGAATAATATGCTTAATACGGTTACATATTTGGTTAAACTAATTGACATCCCTACGACAAGCACAGGATGTTTTTTTTGTAATAATGGTATAATAGAAGCAATTACATCACCCCTAACTTAGAAGCTCCAGGGCACTCGGTAGCAACGTATAAAGAACATAGTAGTAGGAATAGATATTGACAACATTTAATAGTTGTGAGATTTGTAAATGGCGTTGTATTACAGTTTATTGCATTATACAAAGGTATTAAGTTCAGCTCGTTTAACAATAAGATACTATAGAAGTCACTAAATAAATACAATTTATTTTATAATTCATTGTGTTTCCTGAAATAGTCTGAAAGTGTAAAATTACGTACAAGAGTGTTACTTAATCAAAAAATGAAATAAATAATATTGAACACTATCATTGAGTAACATCAGAAAAGTGCACAATAGAAAAATAAAGAATATCTACTTTTTAACTTTTTATTCTTTTGCTAATGGCATTTCATGAAATTCAGTCTGTGATTCTTAAAGTCAGGCGCACACAAAGAAATTCCACTGGTATGTTGTCCATTGAAAACAATAATACCAAAATATTTACTTGCATATTAAGATAACTGCGTTAAGTGATACAGTTTTCCTAGCTTTAATGTTGCCAAAATTAAAAGCAGGCAAATTCTATGTGGCTGAAAAACCATGCTATTGCCTTAAAAATAAGAAAGACTGTACCCACTGTGAAGACAATGTCTTTATTCTAATAAAGATATAATTGAAATACACTGTAAGAATATGCGATTAAATATATTAACGTAGTAATATAAAGATAATATAAAAATATGCAAGAAATTATAATATGTCACTGTCCATTGTAGCACAAATCAAGAACATTGTTCTGATTTTTCTTCTTGTTTATAATATTTATAAGGTAAATATGTTATTTCTACTTTTAATACATGGTAAATAAAATTCAGATATGTAAGCACTGCATGCATATGTGTACAAAAACTTGTCTCCCATTTTAAAAAAGGGTTCTCTACCTGGAATACTTATCAGAAAGATACCTCACTTTTTACGTGACACATTTATTAACTTAAACCATTTTATACATTATTTAAATATAGTTTTATAACACAACATACACACAGCACTACCCAAATATAAAAAAGATAAATATAAGAAAATGTTATTGATCTCTTTCAAAGACATAAAATGGTAAAATGTTTGTAATAATTTGTATTGATCATGTAAATATGTGTACCCGCGAAGGAATGAAAATTACGCGCGTAAATATCGTAACGGCACGGGGCCCCGCCAACACGCGTGCCGTCTCAAACAACACTGGCGCGCTTTGAGTTGAGCTTTGACTCTAGTTGTAGAGCATTGAATATTACGTGTCGTGATAGACATTGCTTTACTTTTTTATTTTTACTCTGTTTATCATAAATATCAACTTGACTGATTTCTCTGTTACATTAATTTTATTCAGTAAATTGTAAATGATTCTCTTTATAATTTAAAATCCAGTCACTTTTACGGTTGGTTGATCAGTACAGCAGATAACATTATTATGAAGTAAATTTATTAATTAATTCGTCTGGAATTTTAATTAAGTATTTGTTCCTCTTATTTGCTATTAATAATTATAAATTTAACTTGCCTGATACATTAATTATATTTAACAATAGATGGGAATAAATTAAGCTCATTCTCTGAATAAATTCGTGGGAAACCATTTTATTCATATCAACTCTTTATACCCGAGATAAATTTATTAATAACGCAAACATACATGAAAAAAATAACGTACTACAAAAAACTTTAATTTCCTACCTGGTTACAACAAATTGTCGAGTTGTTATAGATAGACGATAGACATTGTATCGTATACGTAATAATTCATGTACACTTTACATATCAAATATCAAACGTACAGATTATGTTGATTTTGTTCGTCAACATGTTAAGAAAAATGTTTTTTTAAGTCGCACGTTTTATGCTCTTTTATGTGTTAAAAGAGTGACATTTATTTTTTATCAAAATGTAAACTTCGTAACAAAATACAATGTAATATTAACAAAACTAAAATAAATATATGACTTTCTATGACTTTAATTGTGACAATGAGTTGGGATAAATTCATTAAAAATTAAAAACAGTTCCCTTCAGTCAACAAAAGACTAGGAAACGATACAAGTAAAGCAAGAACTTATATGCATTTTACCGTTTATTCAAATCAAACGATAAGATCTAGAGTCGATCGGCCGATGGTCGACGGTCCGCGATGCAACCATCCAACTACGAACTAACAAGCGCGGACGTCCACGTCAATTACACAGACATGCTTTATGAAGCAATCCTATGATAGGAACAGGAAACTATACGGGGTTTTTATCTCTGATAAATGTTGTTTCAAATAAGCTCATCGTGTCTTCACTTTGTTAAAAGGCAATGTTTTTCTACATAGTAAACTTGTACTAAAATCCTTATATTCTTTGATATTTCCTGCATTTTTTAATCATAATTTAAATAGTTTTAAACAAAGATTTGTTCGAAATACCATTGCATTTGAAGTAATCTCTCCAGCCTGTACTAATCAATTTCATAGTTCTAAATTTAAATTATAAACATAAAGAAGCACCGTTAGAAATTAAAAAAAAATATAGAGCCGGCACACTCAGACGGCCTAACGACTGACGCTTTACGCGGTGTCGTAAGCGGCGCGACTGTACCGTTAAACGAGGTTGATCGACCCTGATCGGCCTAGCGCACAAAAACCCACGCCTACAGACCGCCGTGACTTTGTCTATTGTCCTTATACCAATAAAAAATAAGTGACCCATATTACGTTCTATTTACAAAATATTACACTTTTAAAATAAAGATAAGATTCTTTCAGACAATCAATAGTGGCGTTACGGCAATATGGGGAGACCGCCCTGGGCACCGGGCATAAGAGAGCGCCGAAATCGAATATAAAGGGGCGCCTGCAAAAAAAGGAGGCGCCCAAAAATCTCTCAGGACGCCGTGAATACTAAAACCGGCCCTACAGATAATTACGTCCAAAATTCCATTACCATTCAGCTCGTCGATTTAGCTACACAAAATGGTAAAGAGTTAAATGACTATCGTATGAGTTCTTATGCATCCTTTACTTAGTATTGTTAGATGTTAACTAAGTAGAAAATCAACATTAGTTGTAAAGTAACATAACATTACAATGGAAATGTGTTAACATTTGAATTGAACCCGACGTGGAATAGTGAAACGTCTTCCGTCATGCAATTGTTAATTTAATAATAAAATATCACAGAACAAACATGGCGATGTTACGTTATGCCGACAAAATCCTAATTGTAGACTCCCCACACTTATGATTATCATAGACACGAAGATACAGCCTTATAAACATTTTATAATGGGATAGTTATAGGATAATGTATGTAATTAATGTTAATATGATTAACTAGCTTTTGCTCGCGACTTTTTCCGCGCAGAATTTAAAAAATATCTAGTAATAAAGATATGCTTTGTTACTCAATGATAATATAGCTTTTTAATGGTAAAAGAACTATTCAAATAAGTCCAGTAGTTTTTGATTTTATTCGTTACATACAAAAATACAAATCTTTTTATGATATTAGTGTATGATTGCAACTCGTCTTTAACTTTTTTGATTGTTGCGATTTTCTAATGATGTCACTTCTCAGCTGTTTGCCACGCTCTTCTGTGAAACACCTCGTATCACCAACGGCGAACTTTTGTCTAAATTATCATGCATGTTTCATGTATCGGATGTGAGTTTGAACAGCACTTCTTTTCTAGGTTAAAATCTAACCTTAAAATGTATAAGAATAATCCCGGCAATCTGTTACAGAACCTAAAAAGCAACCTAAATAATATATACTCTGTGCACAACAATAACAACAAAAACGTTTAGATTTAGAGAATCGCGTTTAGAATAACAAGTAAATTACGTAGTAAAATATTTTCTTTTTGTGCTCTGCCCTGTTCCAGTAACACAGTAACCATTATATTAATATTCAATTAACGCGAAACACAATAATGTATTCTATTATATGATGTAATTTTCCTTTAAAGGCGCCATGTTTACAATTTAAGCGTAAAACTATTGGCACACACTATACAAGTAGTATGGTGATACTTAATAACAGCAAAACAAAACATGGCACCGGTAATCCTTAGATTAAGGTGTTCGCTGGGGCTTAAAAGAATTAATTCCGCAACTAATTTGGTCAGTAGTGAAAAAAATCAAATGTATGATAATTTTTCCAAAGGAATGCATGTGTTCCACAAATTGCAGCAAAATAAACTGATTAACTAAAAATTAAACTGTCTTTGCCTAATGAATCATGAAAAAAAAACTTATATATAACAATATACAAGTTTTTTTGTCATTGAAGCAAATTCGCTGCAGGTATTTATGGAGCAATCTTATGAAGATCAGGGAAGCGTCTTACATAAGCCTATAACACTTTATAATTCCGAGCGCCTTCTCCGGGCTTGCAGGTCGTGCCAACTCGCGTAAGCAGCACTGATTCATAAGCGAAATCCTTTAGTGACGTGGCTTTATACAAAGCCAGCCTCTGCCTACTTCACGCTTTGAATAACGATCACTTTCTTGAGAAAATTGTTTCATGTGATATATGATTATAAGCTGTAGATTAAACCTATATCCGTCTTTTTATTTTACCGATTGGTAGCTTTTATTTCATGAACTCTATTTAATTTTAGTTAAATGTATAACAAAAAGCAAGCATATTGAAGAAAATTCCTAAAAAAAGGTTAAGTCGAACATGGCAACAATTTGCTTACTTGCACCTTTGTCATTTAAAATGTAAATACAATATCACTCCACACGATAGTGGTCTGGCGATGTCGGATACAAGATACATTAAAGCCAAGCTTGCATTAGCATACAATACAATGCGGACAGAACGTGTGGAGTCCGTTTCGCAAATCACTTGCTACATGCTCTGTTGACTTATTATTGTCAATTACCTAACTTGAATTATATAGCAACAGTGTAGTATGCCATATTAAAATGCCAATAATGTTAAAACACAAACAACCTTAACAATAGCTTTAGGAGTACTGGCTAAAGCTCAAAAAGAGAAATATAAATATTTTGAGGAATTTCGGGGTTGTAAACTCTTCATGCCCCCGCCGTGTTTGGTATAAACAAACACACGAGCGGCGTGAATGGTCATCTGTACTACCAGACGAACTCTAGATGCGTTACCGGCATTTTGAATTAAATAACATTTTTTAATATTCGAGTATGTCTGCTCTCCTGCTCTGTTAGTACGACGTTCCTTCTAAACCTTTGGAATGCTTACCTTAGCCACAACAATAATTGGATTTATTGAGGTTTATTCCAAGTTAGCGATCACCCTTCAAGACTGAAGAAGCACTGGAAGAAAAAGAATAAGTTTAATGAAGTTAAGCAATTATTATGAATTATGTTCCGGTTTTTATACAAAGATTGTTTCTTGTTATTACATTTTTTGAATCAAACCACTATACTTGATGTCGCAAATTGCCTGTCTTTTAGGGTAAATTAATTAACGAGGGTAACACCGTAACAATGTCAAACTGACATTTACATATAACAGTTTTGGCAGTTGGCATTTTTGACATTATTATTTCGTATTGTGTTCAAGTTTTGTACAATTTTTGTATATCTTATTTTATTAACTCGATGTATTAATAAAATAAAATACAATCACTCCCTTTATTGTAATGGATCCTAACAAAACAAAAAGTGCGTCTGAAGGAATAGCAGTAAGTATATTCCTATTAACTTTCAAAGTGTTAAAACATACGTATTTTGTATATTTGACTCTTTACCCTATAATCTCAGTCATAAACATATACCAGGAAGTGCAATGAATACGAACACATATACAAATCCCAAGTGGGCAACCAGTTTACGAAAGTAAAGCCGCGTCGTATTACGTTATTTTCTCATCAAATAAGTTCTACCTGTAAAAATAAGCAGCGTTTTTGACATTACAATTATATTTTCTAACTCAACAAATTTAACCTTTTTTTAAATCTTTTCCAGCCAATGGGAATCACAGCATTGAATGAAACGGTGCTCAGTAACCAGCCGGAGTCGAGATATGAATGTCCGGTCTGTCTGAACTGGCTCAGAGATCCCGTCATCACCACTTGTGGTCACAAATTCTGCAAGAGTTGCATTACATCATGGCTACGGTAAATTCAATTGCAACTTTTGTGATTTTCCTATTGACATTTCAATTGATTTTAAAAATCACCTTATTTTTTCTTAATGTGGAGTCTGTATGATTTTCTGTAGAAAATCTATTTTACTGCCTATTGCTAGACTATAGCTTGCTTGACAAATAGTTTATGATAATACAAGAATTCAAAGTCATTGTCTAATTTAGACAATGGATAACTTATACTGACCTTGGCTAGTTGTTAAATTATAGGAATAAAGGTATTTATTATTTACATTTGAAACTAAATATTTGTTTATAATTTCAGTTATTATTATTTATTTTTTACCTAAGTGAAATTAATCGATTAAATTCTCATTCACATCTTAAAACTCAAGATGGACTGAAAACAGAAAATTGTTTCGAATATATTAGTCTCTTATTTTAGTGATAATTTCAAATTGAACTTTATGACATGGTGTTAGGTTTGCTTGTGCTTTATCGAACATGGAAAAGATATTTTCACATGTTAGCTCTTTAATGGCAGTGGTACAAAGTCGTCGGCCGATGTTAGCTGATGCTTCAGATGTGGAAGTTACTACAGATGAAGATACAGGGTGTGTTTTTGTATATATAACTTCATATTGACATTTTATGATAATTTAAAAAGCAATGTATCTGCAGCAACTCTGGTATAGTCAATGACCACAGACTAAGAATTCATGAGATGATTCTGTGTGTGAGTGTTGTGTGTCTTTTTGTGTCGCAGGAACAGTGGCCACTGTCCCATTGACAATATCAATCTGAGCATGAAAGTGGATATCTTCCCAGACAACTACACCAAGCGGGAGATACAGGAACAAAGAATGTCGTGCCCATTTGCTGCTAAAGGTAATATAGGATATAGCTAGTCTAACATAAAGCATAGCAAATTAATATAATTTTTTTTAAAGTAAGCTATAAGTAATGGCCATCATTTAATCTGGCAAACTGCTTCATGGTTTTTATTATATATTTCTTGGTATATTTAATGGAATCTGTTGCTTTTTATTACCACTGTTGTAGGCTGTAATGTGAAAGTGACCCCGTTGGACCTGGACGCGCATATCGCAGCGTGTGAGCACAACCAACCTGATACTTCAGCAGCGCAAACGCGACTACCCTGCGCCTTCCATGCGGTCGGCTGCAAGGACACATTTGAGAGCCAGGAGGATATGAATAATCATCTGCAGAATGATGTACAGAAACATATGAGTGTAAGTTATTTGTCCATATCTATTGACTGAAAACTTACTGGACTGATTATGAAAACTCTTTTACTATAATCCCTTAGTAACATAACAAAACTTGATAAGTAGACTATGTTTTACCTCTATGCCAAATTTCATCAATATCATTTAAGCTAAGTTCTGGAGATACCTTCAAACAAACATCTATTCATCTATCCATCTTTTGCATTTATAATATTAGTATGATAAATACTATGATTTATTACAGTTTCTGATGAACGCATATTCAGAGATAAAAATCAACAATGATATATCAAACGCTAGTATTGATACGAAGGAGCAGGAGGCTATGAATCTGTGGGAGGCGCCGGACAAGGAGGGCGCGCAGGCCTCCGCCGCACCACTCACAAATACAAGCACCCTCATAAGGTATTGGTCGCTGATTTTATTTGTGACAGAAAAAATCATTCACCTTATCAATATTAGCAATCTGTAAAAATGACTATACCATTTTCTTAATTTAGGATCTTTCGCATAAATAGCGTCGGTTTATGTTCATTCTTAATTCAAATGCATTGTAATCAGTGATACTAAATCGACTACTACTTCTATTACTAACTTACTTAACATGTTCACTTATTTAACTTAATTAATTTGCAGAGCTCTGTACGAACGTGTGGTAGTATTAGAACAACGTAACCGTGAGCAGGACATAGTACTCGCCAACTTGACAAAGCAGTTGTCAGCGCTGGCTGTTGCCAAGATGAAGCAGAATAGTGATATGTTGCTGCGTTACTGCGCGGGAAACTACATCTGGAGAGTTGACAACTTCCAGCAGCGCCTCGATGCTATGCTCAAAGATAATTATAAGATGCTCTATAGCCCGGGATTTTATACTTCGCCTAATGGATACAGGTGGGTGTTTTTGACTTGGAAGCATGAAATACTGTAATAAATGGGGCTACTCAAAAAAGTTACTAAGTATCCATTTTTTTGAACATCCTGTACAAATTTTATTTCTATTATTATAAATTAACTAGGAGGCTCATAAATGAATTATTTTTTTAAAATACTACTAAGGAATGCTCTATTGTGTAATTTTGGGACACTCTGTACATAAGTTTTCTACTTCCAGATTCTGTGTCCGTTTAAACATATCACCACAGAACCCACTGTTCTTCGCTCTGCACGTGCACCTCATGAAGACTGAGAATGACGATTGCTTGGAGTGGCCGTTTAATGGACGCATCTCCTTTGCTATGATTAACCAGTTGGACGCCGAGCGGACGCAGCGAGATACAATGATGTCCAACTCCACTCTGGTCGCATTCCGGAAGCCCACCGCTGAGATCTGTCTCAGAGGCTTTGGGTATACCGAGTATGCTCTAGTCAGTGATGTGGTTAGGAATGGATTTGTGAAGAATGATGTGCTAGTGATTAAAGTTAATATTAAATGTGTTTAGTTTTGTGTTTCAAGTGTTAAATATGTGATGAAAGTGTTATAAAAGTGAAAGTTTGTTGTCTCATGACCAAACTCGATTATCAATTCAAGGTTTATTTCTACTATATAAATTAAATGAGTGTTTTTGATATTACTATATTTAGGTCATCTCCTTAAAATTAATTTGACCATAAATATTAATTAAAAATACAGAAGATAAGCGTAAATGGTTCAAGATTGATTTTTGGGTTTGGCTCTAAATGTAAATGGCGGTGACTGTACTGTTTTCTAATCACTTTGAGTACAGTCACTGTCAAAAATACATATGAAGTTTTAAAGTAAAAAGGTAAAAAATATAAAGTAGCTGTACTTTACCTTTGTTACATGATTATGAAAATTTATAAAAAGTAATTATTTTATTACAGTTTTAATTATATTGTTTAGTTTGCTAACTTTTATATCGTTATAATTACGACACGTTTTTTCACGTATTTACGTATATTAATAATGAACACACGTGATTGTTTTTGTACTTAATTCATACTGTAGTCTTAAAACTATTTTTATTTAAGTAAAAATGTATATTGACATAGATTATACAAAATGAGATTATATTAAGAATTGTTACTAATGAGTAGAGACTTTAAAAATGCTACAAAGGTGGTACATCTCGATTACTTTATTATTGACTCCGTCCAATATATCAGAATGTTATAATTAATGTACTTAACATATTTTATATTAAAACTAGATCTGATACTGTAATATTTATGCAGTATTGTTTGTTACCTTGTCTTATTAAACTTACATTCCTTATTTTTATATTTAACACATGGTTAGTGATTTTTATTAAAATGTTATAAATAAATATATTTATTAAAATGTATTATTTCAGTATTCATTATATAGGTACTATGTTTTATACAAATATATAGATATACATACTTTTTTAAATCAATGCGAAAGTTTTTTTTATTGATAACTTCTATTAATGTTTTAACTTTTTCTTATTAGACTTCAAATAGAAGGTTCTCAATTCCTTTTTATGTTTTTTTTTAAGATGCAATCTGATTATTAAATTAATTTCTTGGTAAAGTATTAATGCAATGAATGATATTTTTATTTTAAACTTGTACTCAAATACATTCCGATGAAACGAAATTCATTCCACTTTGCATCTGAAGCACTTTACATTTTTAATTTGAATTTTATTTAGTAAAAGTGCTGATAATTTTATCTAATCTCATGTTTCACATATTTTTATTGAAATTGTAAACATATCTTTGTCAGGTGCAGTATTATATGCGTTGTTATTTATATGGTGTTATATTTTAATAAATCTATTTAAATTTACTTAATTTTTTTCTTTATTTACCTGTAGACTATCAATTTAAAAAAAAACTTCCTGTCAAATTAGGAGTCGGTGGGCAGTGAATGAAACATTTATATGTGAATCCATATTTTAATTTATCATTGGTTACAAAATACAGTAATTAAGCTTATTATATATACTTAATAAATATAGGAATATATCTAGCATTTATATAAAAAAATAATACATACCAAAAGACACTCAAATTCATATCACATTCAATCATCACAATTTCGTCCACTACATCTAAATAACTACACGTACTAGAAAAAAATTTGACACAAATTATGGCGCCAATTCACATACAGCTAAAAAAAAACTTATGAATAAAATATGATAAAAAAAGAATAGACTCAATGACTGTAGATTAATAATAATGAAGTAATCAGAATCCTAAAGTACTAAATCCAAGCCATTTTATCACCATTATATTTAAAAGCTAGGAATGGTTACATAATGTTATACTTTATGGGTCTCTCAAATGATTTATTACGGTTTATATTAAGTTAAATTGCCTTGGTCTTAAAGATGATAAATGTTTTCATTGTGCGCTTTTTAACGAAATTATGTCGCAGTCTTGATTTTGATATTTCACTATGTGTCGCCCGCGACTCCGTCCGCGCGGGATGACAAATAGATGTTGGCCGATTCTTAGACCTACTCAATATGCTCACAAAATTTCATAAGAATCGGTCAAGCCGTTTCGGAGGAGTATGGGAACGAAAATTGTGACACGAGAATTTTATATATAAGATTATACGTAAACTTAAAACAGACTCATAAAAGTGTATTGTCAATTTCTGAAGGCAACAGTGCATCGGTAAAAAGAAACAAACAAAAATTAATCCTACGTTACCTATTAACCACCATTCTGATACAAACACACTTATAATGAATGAGACCTAAATTATGACTACATAAAACTTGAGATATAGAAAACAAAATTAAAAATTTTAACTTCATAGAAATAGACAGAACATATATTTCAAATTTAATCTTTTTTTTATTCGCAATAATATTTAAATAAATGTATTAAACAATTATATTCGATCTCATTATACAAAGTTAGGTCATAAGTCATTAAAGAATCCCATATTTTAATGCAAACTAGTTTCTATTTCATCGCTACCTAAAATGTGTACCAGCTTAGAAAGTAAACTTAAAGACGAACAGAACAACTACGGATAAATAATTGGAATGTTCCAGTACTGAAACATTTGGAGTGTACACAAATCGGTATAGACCATTGACCTCTAGATTCCAATAGACTGGCTATAGCGGTTGTATTTTGTGCCTATTTGATTTTCGCCATTGGCGCTTACGATAATAGGTGATAGCGTAAACTCGACCTAAGAATAGTGATAGAATTGGCAGACAGTAACGTCAATTGACGTTTTTAAGTCGGACGACACGATACAAGTCATTTATAAGTAGCAACCTGTCCTGCGGATATCTATAGAAGTCTGTGGAAGTAACTTCACATGACGTCACGACCTAACCACAACATAACCTCTATATATTTTTTATTTATCACAGTAACGGTAAAATGCATGGATTAATGTCGAATGTTTTAATAAAACTAAAGTTAAACAAATTATTACATAATACCTAATGTAAGCGAAGTTCTAAACAGATTTTTCTAGAATTTTCCTTTCTTGAACAATTTTTATGTGATAAATGAACAAATAACAATTGGGCCCATACAAAAAATGTAAATGGAACAATTATTATTTAAAACATGTCAGAAATGTTATTTCAACTTATAAAAACACGTACATATATTTATAAATTTATATTAAGCCTTCTTAAGCATAATTATAATAATGCATATTTAAGTTGTTTTTTTAATGTCACATCCACCTTCGTTCATACATTGCATTTTTTCACGTACACTCGATGAACCTGGCGGTGTTCAACCTTAAAAGTTTCGTACCCATTGAGATGACAACGCGAAACATTAACCAAACGAACGTATGAAAAAAGGTCGGTCACACGGCAATTGCTTTTAATTATTATCTCGTCGTGTACACAACGTGCCACCTTAAATGTTATTCTGTAAAAAGGAACAAGGCAATTTTTCTGTAAGTGGAACACCGCGGATTTCCACGACTGTACATATTGAAATAGGCTGATACTGAAGATATCTGAAATGTTTCCAAGCTTTAAATATATAAAGCGTTCTCACCAAAATTTATTAGATGTGTTTATTAATTAAATTTAAAATGTTTATAGAAAAAATAACGTGTAAAAAATACATATACATATAAATATATTTTATAATTAAAAAGTTTCTTTATTTTGTTGAATTTTATACATAACTTTTTTTTCCATCAATCTCGTGATATAATTGAAAGTATATAAAAATCTTATTTTAAATACAAAAAGCATTACGTGAAATACGTGACACATTATGACAATACAAAAATTGTTAAGAAGAAATTTAATTCTATTTGAGATAATTACTTAAAACTACTAAAACAGAAAGTAAAAAGCTTACAAAAACATAGTAAAAAAATTACAATGCAATATAATATGATCCGCAAACACATTCGCATTTAATTAGAATGGCAGAATACAATTATTAAAAAATTAGGCAAAACTTCATATCGTATTATTTGTCGCCTATCATAGATAAAGGCTAAACTAATTTACAAAATCAACATACAATTTGAGACTTACAAATACAAATACAAATCATTGAACTGAAATCAAATTCAGAATAATCTTTTTTAAGTAAGTAAAATTCATATTATCCAATTTTATAATGAAATTCACCAATATCCCTTGATAATAACGAAAAAAAAAAATGGCAAAAATACTAGTTCTAGCAAGATAGTTTATAAAAAGATACAATTTTTGTTGTAGGTCACAAGTTAGTCAAAATTAACAAATTAGTCAAGGTCAACTTACAAAGATGTCAAAGTATACAACATAGTCAAAGGAGTCATAGTCATAGTCAAGTTAGGCAAAGGGGACAATGTTTGACATTGTGTAAGTGTTAGTCGTATGTTCAGACAGAGCTGCTGGAGTCTCCGGGGAAGTGCATGAGGTTGTCTCCGCTGCAGCTAGGCGTGGGTGAAGAGGGCGGGTCGAGCGAGGCGCGCGACGCAGAGCTGAAGCTGCTCGAGCTCAGTTCCTCCGCCTCCGCCTCGAAACGACCTCCACCCGCATTGCCTACAAACGTGTGTTAAATTATCACAATTTATACATAATTTCCAATTAAATAAATAAAATAGTGTGATAAAATATAGATATTTTAATAGATTTGTGTGTGAATGCATTCTATTAACAAGGGTTTCGGTTTTACTTGTTAAATAGGAATTTTTATGACAATTTTCTTAAAACCTTTCTTCTTGGAAATAGAAAATAGAAGACAGCTCTAATAATAGTATGATAATCATGACTATAGTTCTAAAGTATAAAGTTTAAAAAAATTGTTTAATAGTTTTTTTTGGGCAGTGTATTGTGTATTTTTTTTTTGTTGTCAGGTAAAAATAAAACACAGTGAATAGTTTTTGAATTTCCAAAATGCTGATTTTATTAATTTAGCAATATTTCAAACATTCCATGACTACAACAAATGTGTCTGATACAAGGCAGTTAGCAAAGAGTTAAAAGTTAATATTTGAACAACATTACAGGGGGATCAAATTTACTAAAAAAAACTTCATTCTACAGCTTAAAAATTGAAATTTATCAAAAAGTAATGTCATAAAACATATTTTTTTGTAAAGTAAGCCGAAAATATAGTTTAATTGAAAATCTCAACCGAATTAACATTTAAATAATTGCCATAAAAAACGAAAGTTTTTTTTTAATTTCATGTTTTTGGCAAATTATTTCACAATATGTATTTTGTCAAAAAAAATGTTTTGCTTCGAGCGAATAATTATACTAATTACAATACAAAAAAATACAAACAAGTGCATATTTAAATTTCATTTCTGTTCACATTTTTTTTTGGTAGTTGATAATTAAAAAAAAAAAATTAATCAAAAAGCCGTGTCTTTATCACATTCCAATATTAACCAAAATAATAATCTAAATACGAACAAGTAAAATTTCGTCTATATTTTAAAAATATTATGCACCAATCAAATTTTCCTATTAAAACTAAATAAAAATAATCAAATAAATATGTCGTGTAAATTTTTATAAAAAATAAATATTTGTCATGTTACATTAACATGGTAAATAAAATAAAAGAAAAAAATCTTTGTGTATAATACTTAATTGAACTATAGCTGTGCATTGTAGTCTTAATATAGACAAATAAAATTATTTTTTTATTTCACATTGATCACAATTTACAAATTACAGTAAAAACTATAAACATTTTGTACAGTGGATATATCATCAAAAAATCAGGTAATTGCGGGGACACAACACAGACGCTGGAAATACATAATACTGACTACAAGTATACATTTTTGAAGTTATATTCGAACAAGCATGTCTAATCCTGTGAGAGACTACAATCGGTTGGTACTCTCAGAAAATATGTAAAACCTACATGGATGTAGAAAATAGCCATAGAAAATGGCATAAAAGGAGCTAGTGAGCTGTCATATTTAGTGTAACTTATGTCCACCGAGTCAGATATACTTGACGGACATTAAGATGATGTGTCAAAAATGACTTTAGCCGCCATGATTACTGTATAGGATGTCTCGCTCACTTGCATAATTTCGTCTTGCTCATACTGTGTATAAATACAATATTTGCTCAGAACTTCAGAGATGGAAAGACCAAGTATGATAATAATTTGTATACATTAGATAGATAATTTATAAGAAGACATTTTTAGTTTTAAAAACTAATACATAAATATATATACAAATGACGAGGACGAGTAAAAAAAAGATAAATATTTATAATAAATAATTTTGAAATTATACAATAAGAGATTCTGCTTTGTACAGCAAAGTTAAATCGAATAAAAGAACGACTTACTAACCTCATTAATTAAAAAAAATATTAGTGGATAACATAGCGTGTATTATTCTGATGTGAAATAAAGCATTTAAACCTAATCGTTCTATGAACTAAATAAATTAAAGAAATAAGTACCATAAGAAGCACGGCATTAACTATTTCGCTCTTGTGAATACACAGGATGAAGATTTCCTTGCAGTGAACTATTCTCATCAAGAACAAACATTTGCAACAACAAACCTCGATAAATTCTAAAATTTTCTAGTCAAAAAATACAAATCATGATTTCCCATGACCATTGCAAGTTGCTAAATTAAAATTAAACAATATTATTAATTAAAAATTATTAAAATGTTTTACGTAAAATTAATAATTTTTTTACCTAATAAAATCTAAAAATTGAGTATACATTTTAATGAAGTAAAATCACCTTCAGAAGTTACTTTTTTTGTTATTTTCCTTTCACCTTTTTTATTATTTTGCTACTTTTATATTTTTTATAAGATTTTTTTAATGATAAAACTGTGATAATTTACCGCTAATTCTCACAACAGGCGATATATTAATTGTCCTACATAATTATTATTACGCAATAAACACAGTTTAATGTTTTTGATTTTTTTTTTTAATTTCACATGTGCATGTTTTATTATTGCCACACTTAACTAAATATTATTTGCCTAATAGCAGCAGTTTCGAATATCCGTTATCATAGCCTAGGGTAAAATAGAAGCTCAAACATCTGAACACATTTCCTATTACTTTTTCTTTCTACGTGATTTTTTAGATTTAGATTGCTTTGATGACGACTGAGCTGGACTTGAAGGACTTTTCTTTTCATCCTTATCGCTATCCGTGGATACAACTGGTGACGTCACATCGTCATCAGACGATTTTTCCATTACTTCATTGTCTTTTTCTGACTTCCCTTCTTCATCTATCTTTACTTCCTGAGAAGTAATTTTATCTGTTTCAATTATACTGCAACTTTTACCCTTCTTTAAAGGGGACTTTTCAATATCAATCAAATTAAATGTACTAGATTCAATCACTTTAGTTGTATTGTCTTGCATAGATGTCAGTATATCGTCTAAAGTGATTTTGCAAATCGGACTTTCAACTTTAACATCTGCTACTTCAAGTAAGCTGTCTTTCATCACCTCTAGTTTGAATTCATCCAAGCCGAAACCCAAACCGTCTAATGGGGGAACTTCCTGTATTACAGAATGATGTTCCTCTACGAAATTTAAACCTGACGGCTCACCACATTCAGCCACGATTATATCTGTCCTTTTACAAAGCTCGACTAATTTCTCTTGCAGCGATGTTTCAACAGGTATAGAAGATTTTTGTACTTCTCGTTTAAACATTTCATCTTCTATATTATTGTTTTTAGTAGTCGTCTCTATTGGAACTACATTTTTATCTGTTTCTGGCTTTTTAACATTTTTAGATGCGGCTATGGTACTCCAAGATTTGATAGGTGTTTTAGCGATTGCTTTGCTATCATTGCTTGCGTCTACTGTAGGCTGAGGTGATTTTTTCCGAGGTTTGTTAGCCCTTGTTATTTGTATATCTGGGAAATCGTCTTCGGTTGTATTTATAACATAAACTTCTTTAGATTCTGTTGCAGATGCTTCTTCTGATTTACTTGGTAATTGTGCTTTAGTTTTTGATGTCTTTTCATTGCCTATTGAGCAACTAATTTCTTCTAACAATTTACTTTCGCTAGTTTCGAAATTCACTATCTCTATTGCCGAACATTTTCTTGTGTTTTCTTTTTTAAACGATCTAAAATCAGATAGTAAATCAAATTCGGATTTGTTTATATCAGAATTATTATGAGATTTGGATTTAGTTATTTGCTCAGTTTCTCGTATAGCTTCTTCCAAATTTTGTTCGTAGCCATTTCCTTCGTTAATGTTAATTTTCGGAGACCGTGACTTCTTATTTTTAGATAAGAAAGAGGTCGATGGTTCATATTCTTCGAATGGTGAGGATATAGAAACTAATTCGCCCGTGTCCGCTGATTGCGTATCTTCTTCTATATTGTGTATTTCTACAAAACTATCCTCGTCATCTTTTGCAATAGTATCTTCTTGAGTCTTTCGCGTTTTTCGACTTTTCTTTGTTTTAACTTTAATATCTTCATTTTCTTTAGTAAGCAAAGAAGATTCTTCATTTTTCGTGTTCTTTGTATCATTTAAAGCCGTGTCGCAAGCTTTCTTCTCGTTTTTATTAATGGTTTCTGGAATATGTTTTTCCTTGATAGCATTTAATGGTTCAATGTCAAACTCTTGTTTAGAAGTCTTGTTCGTTTTTGTATCATTTGCTCTGGTTGATGCTGGTTTCATTTCTATATCACAATGTTTTTCGGTATCACGAATAATTGGTTTCGGTTGAGTTTCACTTTGTTTTTCAACATCAGGCATAAATTTATGTGGCACTTGTATCGCTTCATTAACTTCTTTCAACTCTTTTTTATCGCCTAAATCTTTAGATCTTTTAGCCGGTGACTCGCCTTTCTTTAAAGGATTATCATCCTTATTTTTGATACCTGCAAATGACTTTTTCTCTTCTCTGTCTTTCTCACAATCCTTTGTTGATTTATTATCAACGTCCGATTTTTTAATATTCTTAAAACTAATGTCACTAGCAACTTTCTCACTAACAGGCAATTTGGTGGGAGATTTCTTACATCTAATACGGGTCGTCGGTTGAATATCATCCGAGGACCTATTCGATTTTGGCAGTGATTTAGTTTTAACCTCGCACTCCGACTCGACTTTCGCCGAGGAACTCTCACGTACATCGCGCTTACACTGCATCTCCTCGCTATCGAGATCCTTACTTAAATTAACTTCTACATTGTCTCTATCTACTTTCTGTGGGACCTGCCCACCGATATTTTTCGATCTATGTATATCCGTAGCAACGTCATTGGAAGCAAAATTGTCCGACAGCCAATTTTCTACGTTGAGAGCGGCCGGGATGATGACGTCCGTGTTGAGGGGGAGCACTTCGTCGGGAGAGAGATGGGGGAGTGGGGAAACGTTTTCGACGGGGATGGTGGTGGTCCGAGGAAGAGGTCTGAGGGGCAGGTCGGGCTGCAGCGGCAGGGAGGCGGGGGCGCGCACGACGGGGCGGAAGGTAGCCTCGTCGGCGTTGGAGGTGGTGTAGGAGTCGGGGTCGAGCGGCGCCGGCGCGGCCTCCGCCAGCGGCACGGCGACGGTCCCGCGCGGGTTGACGGCGCGCACCACTCCCGGGCTGCGGCCCGCGCGCTCGCTAGCCTGCTCCCGCTCCCGCTCCCGCTCCCGTTCCCGCTCCCACCCTACACGAAACCGAAGGCAACCACGTTAATATCTCGCCACGGAGGAGATTTGGAAGGAAGCATTACGTTAAAGCCGACACAAGGTTATGGATGCCTTTGGCTTCGGTACGAGGGCGGCTGTGAGCGGACCCGATACGAACGGATTCCGACGGAACTTCGATTCGATATCGTCTCGTCGATTCCAACGTTATAGTTAATGCTTTCTTCGTCTCCTCCGATCAAGGCTTCGTTCTTGTGCGTTCGACATGCTTCATGATTTGTGTATGTTATTATTTTGTTAGAAATATTGTCGTAACAATCACGATACTTTTTACAAAGGCCAACAGCAATTGTTTACGATATTATGATAAAGCACAGAGTTTCACTTATATTTACACTATGATAAAACGCGTTTTTTCCCATTTCCAAAACGCATTCAAAGCAATAAAAAATCTAATAACAAATCAATTGCACAGTATTTGTATGTACTGTATGGTTTAGAATTAACACAGGGTCTGTGTAATGATTTATATTTTTATTACGCGAGACAAACAATAAGATATGACATAAACGCGAGAAATGTTTAGAAAACTAATAGATATATGACAAATAGTGTTGGTAGAAATGTATATACAAATCGTGTATGAACTCCAACAAGTAACTGAATAATATTTACTATTCGACAACAATTTCAATATACCAATCATTACAACTTAAGCAGTTTGAAATACGTGCAAATGAAAATGTACCCAATTCGATTGACATAGAGTGTGTATTTGTACAATGAGATGGCAGAATATGAGATATAACATACCGTGGTCCTCCTTCATGGCCTCAGCGAGATCCTCACGCAGCTGCACATCGCAGGAAGCGCGTCCGCTCTCCGCCAGCAGAGACTTGCGACGGAAACTGTCCGACGGTGAATGTTCTAAAGAACCTGGAAAGTTCACAAGTCAAATACTAAATCACCTATAACCATTAACTTCTATACATAAGACAGGTTATAAACCATGGTAATTTGTGCCTATTTGATCATTGAAATTTGGAATTGGATTTCAATTGGTAGCGGTGATGAGACTTCGAACTAATAATAGAAATTGATTTATCTTTTATGTATATCAACACACATGTTTTAGTTCGTATAGAATAAATAGGAGAAATATCCAGCCCTCGATATTTCGTCTAACTATATGACCAAGTACTTGACCAACTGCTGGACCGATTTTTATTTTCCACAGTTTATAGGTAAAAACAAAGAAAGGCGATGGTGGCGCTCTCTGGTGTCAAAAGTCAAGTCTATATGAATTGTTGCGCTAATGTAGTAAGTAATTATCGTTAAGGCATATGATAATGAGATTCAATGTGGATGGTTACAAAGGTAGGGAGAGACCAAAAAAAAGTATGGATGAAATGTGTGAACATATGCATAGGAAGGGGGTAGATACAGATATAACGGTTGATAGAGATATATGGAGGAGTAGTACATATTGTGCCGACCCTCGATAGGGATAAGGGCGAGTTGATGATGCATATGATAATAGTTAAATGCATACTAACTAGCAGAGCCGGAGTCGATGAGTACAGGCACAGCGGGGCGCGCGCCGGGCATGTTGACGGGCGTGGAGCGCGCCGCGCCGCGTCCCCCCGCCTCCACCTCCACCGTCTCCGCCTCTGACAGCGACGAGTTTGACCTGAACACACAAATATTCATTAACAAATAAAACCTTACCTACTTACCTACCATTTTTATTTATTACTAGCTATCGACCGCGACTCTGTCCGCGAGGAATTAAAAAAAAAAACTTAATAAAAATTTTACATCTATGGCAAATTTTAGCAAGATTTATCAACAAGACCCATCCATCCATCCAATCATTCGCAGTTATAATATTAGTAAGACTAGTAAGATATACAATATTGGATGTATGTATTTACCCGGTGCAGTTGTATGTCTTGAAGACGAACTGCGGCCCCATCCAGAGCCGGCGATGTGGGCCCGCGTGCGTCACTATCTCCACCTGCGACAGCCACCGCTCCTCCTCGCTCATACACACCTCCACACATCTCTGTAACACACAAATAATTACCTATCGGTTAAGTGTACTCCTTCTTTCAATAATGTAAACAATAAATATTTTTAGATTTTTTTCAATTTACTTCAAAGCTAGTAGCTATTCATAATTAATTTTACTTCAGTTTATTTTTAAAATGTCTTGTAATGAAAATTATATTCCCATGATAAAATGAAACAGTGGAATGGCCATCACGTCTATAATCTGATCGGCAAGGGAACCGTATATTCTCTTGGTGTGTTTGTGTGGAAGGAGGGTATACTGACCCTGCAGGAGAGGGTCTGCAGCAGCGGGCTGGAGGGCGGGAGTGGTGCGAGCAGATCTGCGGCGGCGGGCGTGCGCTGCAGCGGCCATTGCGCAGCCGGCTCCACCTCCAACTCCACGGGAGACTCGTCGCACAACTTCTCCTTCGGTACATCTGCGCACACACATACCATAAACACATAAGTACAACAACTAGATAATTTAATGAAATGATGATGATATTGAAAAAAATACAATTTTGTACGTGTGAAGATTTTTTAAATTTTTACATATCAGAAACGGCTGGCTCTTTTGGTATGACTTTTACGGGAAGGTAACTGCGGTAGGTAAATGCGGGCATTTATAAATTTATCCAAAATTAAAAGGATATTTCCTGTTTATCATAAAATTTACTTCTGCAGCTTACGTACTAATGATTACAACCAAATAAACCTTTAAAATCTTTTATTTGTCACATTCTTCCAAACACTGAAAATGCATCTACAAATTTTAATATTGAGTTTCCTTGTTTATTTATCGCAAGAAAATATATTATAATACTAGCTGTCGCCCTCGATTCTGTACGCATGGAACTTAAAACAACACCTATTATGTAGCTTATGTGTTCATCCAATCTATGTTCTACATCTATGTCAAATTTCAGCGAGATCCATGCAGCCATTCTGAAGATCCATCCATCCATCCATCCATCTAAACCTTCGCACTTATAATATTAGTAAGAAAGATACATGTGTGTACATACTGCGTGCTGGTCTCGGGTGCAATATGAGATGTAGTAGAGATCCGCTGGCTGCCATGAGGTAGAGCGAGACAGCTGCACCCCGCCCCGCGCCCGCAGTCCCCGCAGCCCCCGCGCCGCCTGAGCCAAAGCACGCGCGCGCCAACAGTGGAGCACTGCTGCTCTCCTCTGATAGAGACGATAGACGCTGACGACCTACAAGATAGATAGTACGTCACCACACAGCTACAGACAACTCTTAATTGCAATACACTCTGATTAAATCTTCCATCTCGTTCTCACACATACTCGCTCCTTATAAATGCACTTTAGTATCAAAAGACATGTATAATAATTAAAAAAATATGTATCTCTTATTTAGACTTAATATTGATAATTCTTACTTTTACTACCACAGCTAATCATTAAATGTCCCTTATTATAAATGTTGTATGAGAAAATTACACTTAGGCGCTCTCTTGGTGATCAATTAAGGACTTTGTGGCAATTAGAACACAAATAATAAGAAGGGAATCAAGAATTTTACCGGAGCTGGTCCTGGTGATGGTGTGCGTAGGCAAGTTGGAGGTGGGACGCAGCTGTGCCAGAGGCTGCGTGACTGTGGGAGCAGGGAATGGCGGCAGTCGCGGGTTGGGGTACCACGGCCCCTGCCCGCTCACAGACCCCGTCCATCCACTCTCACATACCTGTAATATTCAATTTAAATAATTAAAAAGTGAAAAAATGTATATTTTTATTTCATATTGTATGCATAAAAAGAAAAAAAAACACGGAAAATACAAAAAAATCGAATGGATAGTAAGAAGTATATCAGCATATATGTTATTTGAAATCACCTAAAAGTCTACTTTTGCGCGTATGTGTGTGTATTAGGATGACCTTATATGCGTTGCATTGTATTGTGTACGTACCGGGCTGTGCGCGTGCGCAGCGGAGTGTATGGGCAGTCCGGCCGAGCGGTGGAAGCGAGAGAGTCGATTGACGACGCGCGGCTGCGTGTGCGTGCGCACGCCGCAAGCGCCCCCGTACGGACTGATGGCGAACACATGCGTCGTACCACGCAACGTAGAAATCGCCGTCCAACGAGAATCAGGTGACAGCGCTATATCCTACACACAATAATCAATTACCCTAAGACTCAACTACCCTCGCACTTATGCCAAACATAATATTGCTATCTCTTTCCTTATCTTTGGAAAAAGTGATAGCAATATGTATTTATTCAAATGCAACGACAGTTATAACACTGAGCAGCAACAGATATACCAAATTTACATATATAAAAACTTCAATTTAATTAAATTGCTTTTTAATAAGTTTTCATTTGGGTGATTTCAAACAAGAAGTTTGTACCTGAACTTTGGCGGTTGTATCACCACGGTGCAGTATATAGAGATGGTGTACGGAGGCGAGCGTGGGGCCGAAGGGGTGCGGGTTGATGCGGAACACGTGGAAGTCATGCCCACGCCGGTCTGCCGTCACTAGCAGCATCCCGCTCGCGTCAAACTTCAGCGCGATGATCGCCTCCGAGTGCGCCACGAAGTGTGCCACTATCGGATCGCATGGCTCCTCGTTGCCCTGACCGTCCTCGTCTTCGTTACCCTGAAATTGGAAATTTTTACGTTTAAAATTTTTTTTAAAACGACTATCTAGCATCGAGTTGTTTTTCGACTATTATCTGGAACGTATAATTCAGTCATTGTGAAACAGCGTATTGTTTAAAAAGAGTATGTAAACTGTAGATATGCAGTAGGTCCTTTTACTTTTATAACTCATGCGTAAACACGTTATTGCTATCTCCATTCTTTTAAAGAGAAATGAATGGGACGGAGACACACTGTAACTCCATGTTTAGCGCGCACACCTCAATGTCGAGTATAGTGACGACTCCCGGCTGCTGGGTGTCGGCGTGGGGCGGTGAGGGTGACTGCGAGGCGCTGCGTCCCGCCAGGCTGTGAGCCACGCTCTCGCCTAGACCCCGCAGACCCTTGCTCAGCGACTTCGCCGCGTGGAGCACTGTCGCTGTGTAGCTTGTCACGCCTTCGCCTGCAAATTAAAAGCAACATACATTACTATGACCTCATTTTGATGAAATTTTACTTCAATGATTTCTTTATAAAAGTTAGTAATTTTTTTTTAATTTGAATAACTAAGAATTCATTTAATATTTTTAGTAACTGTTTAGCTAAACAGTCGTAAAGACGAGGTTACGGCCTCGGCAGGTATCATATAACACCTGTGTACAAAACACCTGGTAGTCGTTAATTATTATGATAATTAGTTTGTGAAAATAACTAAAAACAACCAGTATTGGGGTGACTGCATAATTTTGCAATTTTTTTACAAGAAATGTAAACAGCGGCTACCGGCCCGGGACCACCCAAATAACCTATGCACAATGCCAAGTGCATAACGAGAGTCGGCTAGTTCAGAGCATAGAGTCTCATTTTACTTGCCATAGCCGGAGTTTCCACAGTGATATAGTGGGCCGATCCCGGCGGCACTGCAATGCCGGGCCGACCCGTGACGGGAGTGGAGCGAGCCCCGAACATCCCGTCGTTATACAAAAATCAGTTTAATATACTGGTCCCGCAGTGCGGGAACTTTCAGATATTAAGCTGAAAAGAACAGATACTACACTTTGATCTTAGCCAAAAGGCCGAGAAGCGATGCCGAAACTTTGACACTGGCCAAACGTGATTCGACGTAAAAGATTTTCTACACCGCGATGTTCGTTCAGATGTAAAAATATAACGCCATCTGTCGGCGGCAGTGCAAAAAGTTATATTCGTAACTTCGTAACAAGCGCCATCTGTTATCTAATTATTATAACATTATAAAATAAGAATTAAAAAAAATTACGATAAAAATTACAATTATATATATCATTATATAAACAAGGACAATTAAATTCTAACTCAACCTGTAAAAGATTGAACCATTAATTCATCTAACTACTGCACAGATTTTTTTTAATTATCTTTGTCATTACGAATATAACAAAACTGGAAACAATGCAGTGATTAACAAATATCACGCGCGCTACTGAATGCTAACGCGATGTAAATACTGCAGCGATTCCCACAGCTGCACGTACTGTGTGGTAATAAGACATTGATAGACCGCGCGATACTATGACCACGCCGTAAGGTCAACGCATTACGATACAAATATTATACACATTGAAATACAATTTAATGTTACTATTATAAACATATATAATAAAAATAAATGGCTTATAAAAAGTACATAAGGAAGAGCTCATTTTACGTAGTATTTTTTGTATTTATATATAATTTGGTAATACATATACTGTTCTAAGGTAGTAATAAAATAATAAAGATTTTAAAGTTTTCCTCTATCTAACACAATCGTAAGTAATGTTTTGTAAATACCTTCACATCCTCCACTGCTCCTTTTCGAGGGATTTAATTTCTTGTCTGCGTAGGCAATCCAGCGATCTCCCAAAGCCAGCGGGTTAACTGGCGCGCTGCCGCCGAGGGGACAAGGGCATGGGTAGCACGTGGTCACCGCAAGTCGGTCCTCCAGAGACGATGCATCGAACACTGCGAATCGCTCCGCGAACGACACCACCACGGACCGCTTGTTGGCGAGCACATCCAGGATAGGGTTCTTGAATTTAATACTCTTTACCTGAATTTAAAAAAAAAAAATTTTCATTAAGTGAAAAAAGCGCCATCTCTCGCATTTTCACGTTAGGGTTCCCAGTCTTTTATTGACCAAAGAATATGTTACTACTTCGTAGTACTTTATATTATCAAAATATCAGTAACATTCGAATTCCATATTGAATTTTACACATATTTTGCTGACAATAACTGTGCTGTTATCTGGTCAAGTATCGTAAGGGAATAAGAATTGATTAACTTCTATGCAAGATGTGGAGAGACAATCTGTATTGAAAATTCAGCCTGGTACAAAGTATGATAAGGTTGAGTGATATTACTTTATATACAACAGCTGTATAATCAGATTATGTGACTGTGAAAGTGATTGTAGTATAATAATAGCTTATCGACAGCGGAACGCTATAAACTAACTTCAGACGTAACATCTGATAAGAAGGTAGACAAAACAAAATAACAACAAACGATTTGACTCGCTTTTACTGATAAACGTGTATGTTCCTAATATATAAATATTTTATATTTTAATTTTTCTTTTTGAATTAGTTTTTTTTTAAATTATGTATTGTTACACTTAAAGTTTCCATTTGTAAAACATACATAATTAATAACAAAATTTGCGTATTTTAAATTCAAATCAACATGTTGATTATTGCGCGTAATTTTTTTTTTATTTGATAATAACATCGTATGATTTTTTAATCTCATTGCTTTAAAATGTTTATGCACAACAAATGATAACCAAATAATTTTCACTGAAAAAGATTATTAAATTAAATAATTATATCTTACCTGTTCTCCTCCTCTTATTGAAATGAAACTGAGCGAGCAAAATGTGGGTCCAGGGCTTGCTGAATCACACAAGGCGATGAGGGGCCTCTTCGACGCAAAGCAATCGCCGTGCTGCGGAGTGGGCAGTATACGGAGCACCCTCACTGTGCCTTGCCGCCACGAGAGCACCTCCTGGGCCTCCCCAGAGTTTGGTATCAACCATACTTGCACTCCGGAACCGTAGCCCAAGATGAGCAGTAATGGTGACACATCCTTATCACTGTCACCTTCAGGTGTAGGCTCATTTATATCAGCGGTCTCGAATCTAATAAAGTTAGAATTTAAATTAAATCTATTCATACAGGAATTATAGATTGATTACAACAACAACTAGGCCGATAACTTACCTAGCCCATTGAATTACATCTTTGGGGTCTACATTTGAGGATGAGGAGAGTGTGACGTCATTAATAAACCCTGACACTGCATCTATAAGGCCTCTGTCACTTGGGGGCTGCGATGGCACAATCATAGGCCCCCCAGAGCGCACGTGCCGCGGTGAATCCGCTGACATATTTGACCAGGACCTTTAATAAAATTGTTACTTCATAATATTCCAAATACAGATGCAAATTTTTATGTTGAAAAATAATTTTTAAAAAGAAAGTGATTTTCATTATAACATTCTAGAAATTTGGACTAGGAAGCTCATAATAAAGTGTAATTTATTAGCCTTTACAAAAAATTAATAAACAAATTTAATTTAGAAAAACAGTTATGAGTAAGAACTAAGCACCTACTTAATCCAGCTTAACCCAAAATGAATACTTGAAGTGAACCTTACTGTGATCACTTGGTTAGATGAGACAAATATTTATAATTCAAGAAGTATGACCAAATTAATAAATGCTAGCAAAAATCTTACTAAATATTTAAATATGCATATGCTAATTTTCTTTACAATGAAAATAAACAAATGAGAGTCATTCAAAATTACATTAACAATATGTTTATCAGAGCATAAAACAAAATAAAAACATAACATTTGATAAAAAAAAATCATACCTATATTAAATAACAAAATTACATAATTAAAAAAAATATATTATTTTACCTCAAAACATAAGAATGTCTTAAAATTCTTAACACATATTCATGTACATAAAAGACAATAATCATTGTAGAGAAAACAGGTAGATAAATTACAATTTAGGTCCTATACCCTTTAGGGCATTATAGGACAAAGGAAATCGATGAACTTCAAGCACTATTTTCAGCCATTAAATATTAATTGCAATACATATCATCTCATCGTAACATGGATTTTAAAGGGAATTTGTCCTTCACTCACCTTTTTAACTAAAATATTTCTCATTTTAGATCCATTTCTGCAAAACAATGTAATTGCGTAGTTTAACTGGCAATTGAAAACAATGACGTCACGAAAAACAAAAACACTGGTACACTATCTCTTATACTACACAGAGGATTTTATTTGTACTTCTATTAAACTAAATCTAAATTATTTTTGTATTTTATAAAAAAAACACAATACAGTAGCGTTTTTGACAATCCCTACACCCACATTGAACAGATGATTGATATGTATATGTATACTTTGTATGTAAAGGTAGTGGTGAGTGAATGTATGAAGCCGAATTGTATATAACTATATACCTAAGTACAATACATACTACACAATAATAAGTACAAGGCTACCAACATTAGGTGAAAATGAAAAATTGATCCAGTACCAGTTATTGTTTTTCAAGGTCGGTTATTTATAAACTAAATTTAAAATTTGACATGCAATAATGTAATTAATTATTAAATTATATATCTACCTTAATACTTGTTTGATTAAAAATAATTATAAATACAAATAATTATAGCAAAAAAATTGTAGTCGACAGTGAGTTGCATGATGGCAGCACTGGTGTGAATTAACGCGGGAATTTTAATACAATCTGTGCAAGCTGTTCACAACACAACAAATCACAATAGAAATTGGTTTAAAGAGCTCAATTGAATGAAGAGAAAATGCATAACCTAAGTTTCTCAATCTTTGTTTTGTCATACTTAAGTAGTGTTATAATGGTAAAACATTTAAATACAGATGATTTGGCGAGGAAAAACATCATATTTTTATACGTGGACGATTTACGCCATCTACACGACAAAGATGTAAACTTACCAAATATTAAGAAAATTGCAGAAAATGGAATTACATTTAATAATGCATTTTCTCAGGTAGGTAACAACAAAATATTTGTGATAAATAGGTATGGGTTAAAGTCAAAGTCAAAATATAGTCAAGTGTAGTGGTTAAAGTCGTATTTCTTGAGAATCGAACGCGGATTCACGGGTAAAGAACTAATTTTAGAGAAAATATTAAATCCTATACAAATCGATGTTTTTTTTAATTTTGCCAGCAAGCCTTATGCGCACCGAGCAGGAACTCTCTCTTAACTGGTCGTCGGCCGGACGCTTTACGTCTCTACGATTTTTATAGTTATTGGCGCCATGAAGTAAGCAATTTTACAACACTACCACAACTATTAAAAGCAAACGGCTATCACACATATTCCATCGGTAAAGTTTTTCACCCGGGCCCAAGTTCGAACTACTCCGATGATTACCCATACAGTTGGTCAGAATTACCTTACCATCCACCATCTGAAATATACAAAGATGCGGCCGTATGCAGAGATAGGACAACAAAGCGGTTACAGAGTAATCTCGTTTGCCCCGTAAAGGTGAATGAACAACCCGCAAAGACTTTACCCGATTTACAATCTTTAAAAGTTGCTATAAATATACTAAAGGAAAATAAATATATCCCATTTTTCCTTGCCATTGGGTTTCACAAGCCGCATATACCTTTAAAATTTCCATCACATTATTTAGGTAAGATGTCACCATGTCTAATTATCTGAATAAATAACACCGAAAAAGTCAAAGAAATACTTCGTAATATGTATATTTTTGCAGAAAAAATATCTAAGCATAATGTAAAACCGCCAAAGTATCCCAACAAGCCAGAGGATATGCCATTAGTTGCATGGCATCCGTGGCGTGATGTTCGTAAAAGAGACGATATACGCCAACTTAACATATCTTACCCTATGGGTATTATGCCACCAAAATGGACGATTAGAATACGACAGAGCTATTATGCTGCTGCTCTGTATATCGATGATTTAATTGGAAAATTAATGAGTTATGTCAATACTAATAATACTGTTATAATACTAACAAGCGATCATGGTATGTCCTTAATTTTTTTATCTGACAGGGTATTTGTTTTAAATTCCATAAAATTGAAACTCAATATTTAACTTTATAATGACACATTTTTACAGGTTGGTCATTAGGTGAGAATGGTCTATGGGCAAAATACAGTAACTTTGATGTATCGTTAAGGGTTCCACTCATTTTTAATATCCCAGGAATTCCACCGAATATTATTGACACCCCAGTTGAACAAATTGATGTGTTTCCAACTATAGCTGACGTAACTGGCATAAAAGGAATACCAAAATGTAAAAATACCAGAGACAAATCTAGTCTATGTTACGAGGGTAAAAGTCTTCTTCCGATGATGGCGGGAAAAAACCAAAATGGCGGTTTCGCTATAAGTCAATATCCAAGACCGTCAGTAAAACCGCGAAAAAACTCCGATTCTCCTCGTTTAAAAGAAATAAAAATAATGGGATATAGTATAAGAACTCAACGTTATCGTTATACAGAATGGATATCTTTTAATAGTACTAAATTCACAAGGAATTGGAGCAAAGTGTACGGCAGTGAATTATATGACCATTTATTTGACCCTGATGAATCAAATAATTTAAGTAAACATGACAAATACAGATATATTAGAAAAAGATTATTAAAAATGCTAAGAGAACATGTGGAAAATAATTAATTTTATTTTAACATTGTTTTAAATACATACAAGGAAGCACTGGGCAGAAAGCAATTCAATAATTTAAGACGTACAGTTATGACTACGAAGTCAATCAGGCGAGGACGCGGACGAAAGCGCAAGCGTGCCCTCGCCATGATGCGTAGGAGGAACAGAGGGGTTTAGTGGGTATGCATCCCATCTGGAAGAGAATCTCACATAACTACCGCGAGTATGCATAAAGCATTCCCCTCTGAAAAAAAAACCCTACGAAGTCTTTAGTTTAATATTAGTTATTCTGAGTACTATCATGAATAAATATGAAAATAAAAACGCTGTAAGTACTTCATCATATTATATTTATAATATTGTAGAATTTGGATGACTATTTGGTAATCAAAATCGACCATGCGCACTGTTTATTTGATGGAAACATTACAACAAATATAAAACAAAACAGATGAACACAATCATTTTAAATACCTACAATGTATTGTAAAATAAATTATAGGAACACAAACACTTATACAGTAGACAAAGATCAAATATCTGTCAGATATTTTCATGCAACATACAAAATATATTTATTTTATTTAATATTTAAAAAATATAGAGCTGTATAAGTCGAATAAAACTTAAAAAAAAATGAAGTCATTATAGTTTGTCTGTTGACCTAACTAGGTCATATAAACATCTATGTTTTAGATTGTAATTTATTTAATAGGCCAAAATTTGACCCACTTTCGTAAAACCAATCCCAATAAAACACTATTGGGAATCTAATTGGGACAAAACAATAATAGTCACGCTATCCAAATATTTATTGCACTGGGTCACGCCTATGTAGTTCCTTTATTTATAAACGAACATTTACGATTCTTAATACTAATTATAAATTAACATACTCATGTACACTCAAATACACATTTTATATCTAAAATAAATGCAATAAAAAATTAATTTACTGTCATACAAGACTTTTTTTCTCTTCGGGCACAGGTTTTCTAGAATTTTCTTCCATTTCAATTTGTTTGAACCTAGCGTACATCGCACTACTTCCTAACACAATAAGGTTAGACGACCACCAGAGATAGTTCTTAGTCTCGTTGTACCACTGAGTTGCCAATACTGTTTGCGCGCAGGCTTTGGCCGTTCCCGATATATTGTGCGTTAGAGGCGATGTCACCTGGAATAAAAGAAATATGATATATTCAAAACATCTCTTATATTAAACTGAGTAAATCTAAATCTAAGATCTCATAAGAGCTGTATGTTTTCATTAACCGAAATTCATTACACACGACTCAATATCAAAAAGTTTTGCGGTTTCTAGTCTACGCTGCAATTATATATAAGATTCTAAAGATAAATACAACAATTATTGTTATCCTATATCTCTAATCAAAGTATTTATTACTTAATTAAACAATTTTAGTTAAAAATTTTGAAAAGTACATCGACACGGTTGATTAAAGATAACTTTATGACGTCATTTATTTCTGATGATTCCTTAGCAAAAGGATAGCGCGACTTTTCTGATTAGAAATCAAGGTATAAGCTAGCTGTCGAAAGACTTCGTCCGCGCGGAGTTAAAAAACAACACAAAAAGTAGCCTATGTGTTCTTCCTGACTATGTTCTACATATGTGTAAAATTTAATTAAAAATCCGTTCAGCCGTTCCGGAGATACGTTAAAAATAAACATCCATCTATGCAAATATTCACATTAATAGTATTAGTAAGATTTATTCTATGGTCGTTGCATTATTACTGAGGTAGTAATAAAACAACTACGTAATCTTTGGTCTTTACCCTTTCGTTATATGTTTAAAGAAATCGAACCATCCAAGGCAGATAAGGAAATAAGAACACTGGAATGACATCGGATGACTTTTTTATCATAATGCATTCGTTTCGTACAACTCATTATCATTGCCATTTACAATCAATGAGCTGTTTATGTTGATAACTAATTGCTTTGCACGTCGTAATGAGAAATCATCATATACTTATCGAATTAAAAATATATCTAATACTAACAATTAATAATAAGCTAGTAAATGCAAAAGATTTTTCTAGAATATACTGAAAGTCAACTCAAGATGGACAAGTTGATAGAAAATAATATTTTTAACATATGTTTATCCACTTTAAAATTATACTTAGGGAGGGTGTATAGTTTTGTAACGACTAAATTCACAAACTACTCGACCAATCATTAAAATTCAAGATAGGCTATTTTAAATAATGTACTACATCGACCTTTCTTTTTGGTTATAATTTCCGCGACCCCGCGCGACATTTTATATCTGCATCTATTATAAGCTAAATAACTTGGATAACTAAAAGAAACACTGTCTACGCAATTACTATTCTATCCATAATTACCCTTAAGCAAACAAAATGCCTGTCCATTTAAATTCTTACCTTTATTTGCAATGACGTCACATATCCAATAGCGAAGCCGCAAACTCCACCAATAACCATTTGCACCCAAAAGAAGGTGCTATCGAAGTTTGCATACTTTAGTAGAACTCCCACCTCTCCATTGATCACGATCAGCGGCAGGAACAATATAATCGAGTATGCATTATTGTAGTATGACAACAGCCAGACCTCCTGGTTGACGCTCGGCAACACTTTCTTAGTAAATATCGAGTAGAGTGATAGCATGAAAGACCCGATAACTCCATATATGGTACCGAGTAGGGAAAACGATCCTGTAAATGAGAGCGAGCGCTGAGACTTCGTACACCATTACAATAAGCAACCACTTCATATTCGAGCCGCTATCCGCGTCAATACTGACTCGATATATCAACACGCATTCATCTTTATACGCTACTTGTCTCACGTATAGTTGATAAAAAACTAACTAACATAATCATCATTATAAACAATAAAACAAGGTCAAATAACCGCTAATATTTGTACACTTTAATATCGAATATAATAAAATATGTTGTCAAATAAATCGAATGCATAAAGTTCTCTATGAGTTGTACTTTTATTGCATGATCCTGGCATGTATTAATAATATTTGAAATTTATACTAGAATAGAACCAGAAACCACATATAACAGTGACGAATCAATTTTTATTGGGTACTATGATGGCGCAATAGTATATAAACATTGCGTCATAATTTTTGTCGACATCTTGACTGTCATTTCTACTACTGTAGTTTTTTCAGTCAACCCATTCCACACCATTCTTTTTATATGACCTTAACTATGAAATCATTCCCAGGGTCTCATAAGGGTAGTCTGGATTAGTCTTTTCTAATTATGTTAATTTTAACCCCTCATTAGAAATGAAAAAAATTGGGGAAGGTCAAAAGATGACATTTGTTATGTCTCTCTCTCCTACACATGATATCTAAGCAGTTCAATAGCTGATCTTAGTCACAATACTAACATCAAAAACATTTTAATGGCCATATCTTTAGATTTCATTATCATCAATATTATCTTATCTACCGGCAGAAGAAACAAAACGATTATTATTTGGGTTACGAATGTGACTTACGATTTAAAGAATAATTAGATCGATTAATTAAGATTTTAACCTTAATATTACATTTATAAACTTTAAAATTACTATATTATCTACTTTTTTACGTTTATCATATTTGCATTTCTAAATACTGAGCAAATTTTAATGAAATTGTGGTAGAACATTCTGTGGCCACAAGTAAAGCCACAAGTATGAGCCTGAAGAATCTAAAAAGCAGTATTTTTCCATTTTTATTAAACATCATACTTATGTCATTATTTTTTTAACTCAGAATTGAGAGGTCGGCACATTAAATGCATCTAGCTCTCAATAAAGGTACAAATAATATATTCTTATTACCTAACAGATTCTCTTGGTCTACACCTAAGTAGAATCCAAATATGATGAAGGCACAACACATCACACATCTTAGAGATGTGGTCTGCCGCAACAGGAGCCAGCTCAGCAGTACATTAAAGACGGTGGTTAGAGACCGTCCAATGTAGTAAAAAGCTACACCAACATACTTCAAGCACATATTGTTTGTTGCTATCATTAATGTGAACATTATTGATAATGGTATCACCTGAAATATATAATAGTTAATATAAACTATTCTAGTTGTTTCTGTACATTATTCTAATCTGGTTTAGTCAATTTTTTTTTTATGTAATTGAAATGCATATTTCTAAAATACTTTGTTACCATTATTTAATAAAATAAGATATCACATGTATTTATTTTATAACTCATGATGGTAAATTATTGAATAAATTAATATAATTTCAAAATTTCAATATTACTTTGTACTAAATTATACATGTGATTTTATGTGTAGGTATTTTTGAATATTTTAAAATCATACATTGTCAGAGGAGAGGTGATGGTTAAAATCTTGCATAATTAATGGAAGAGGTTACTAGATAAACAAAAAACTTTAAGAACAGAAACCAGGAACTATATTAACTAGTATTGCAATCTGCCGTCTATAAATAGGTATGTTGTAATATTTTATTTAGTAATATATTTTGTTTACCTTTTTTACCACATCCATATTCCATGGTGAACCTTTTGGAAAATTGAATACACCAGGCACTCCTCCAGTTCTACTTAATATGAAACATATAGTGAAGGATACCACACATTGAAACCATGTTATAAACAGAGGGGCATCCAGTGATACTGAGTCACTACTTAACAGTGTCTTGTTAACAAATACTGTGGCAATGGATACAACCCTGTAACAATTATTAAAGTTAAACTGTACTCAATAACATAACAAGGAAAACATTTTAAATTTCTGTTAAATTGTATAATTCATTTGTAGATTAATAAAGGTATAAAATAAATGTGTATATAATAATATATGTACTTCAAAGATAAGTAAAACATTGTTAAGGTGTTTGTTGTTTTTATTATTCAAAAGCCGAAAGTTAAAAAAACGTATATATACGTGTCAGAGAAAACATTTACGTTAGTAAACTTTTTGACAATGTACAAAAAAAATGTATTTACTTACCAATAACATGACACAACGATGAATATTTTTATATATCTAGAACATAAATCACCCTGGTGTTCCTTCATGTTTTAATTTTTACAGTCGAAAAGAATTACAATAACTTTTAAATATTATTTGGTAAAAGATCATATTAAAGAAGACGTGCCAACCATGCCAGCATTATCTTATCTATATGTAAATTGAAATGAATACCTTTCAAGTACAATTAGAATAAAACTAAACTAATAATTAACTTTGTATTTTTTGTAAACGTAAACGCACAGTATATGTCAAAGTCAATGCACCAACTGTCAACTGTCAAATATCCTTAAAAAAAAGTTTCAATTTGGTCTATGGTCAAAAGTTATGCGCAAACTCGTTTTGTTAATACTCGTTAACATTTCACAACATCGATTTTCACGTCCTTGACGGAAAAATTTATATTATTATTTTCCCTATCTCATTTTATAAAGATATATTTTTAAAACAAAAATTACCACTATATTATTAGCATTTATGATTGATAATAAGTGCCATTGAAGACATGAGATCAAAGTAAGAATTTAAGTTCTAATTCAAAACCAGATTACATATACATACAATACCAACTGCTTCATTATTGCATTTTTTTCTTTATAAATTCGATTAAATTAATTTACTGAAAATATTTGTTTGACTGCATACAAAACTTGAAGATTTTTTTTCAAAAGAATTCATTCTTTTTACTTGATTTCTGTAAATCGAATTGTTTTTGATTTTATTATGAACATCACCATTCGTCATTTTGAATTGGATTGGAAATTGGTAAGGTGACGTCAATCACCAGTCAGTGATTTGAATGATTTTATATATTTTAATTAGATGATAGACGCACAGTTCACAGTTCCTCTGCAGACGGTTTAGTGTAAAACTACATAAGTGTTATTTTTTGAATAACAGTAACTTGTAAGTTTTTAATATGGAGTCTTCGCCGGATATTACAACCCCCGAACCTGAGAGTTCTACGGCTAGTAATACCTTTTTTGAACTCATATACAGCCCCGTGAACATACTTCTTACTGTTATTATTATAGTGTTAGTGTATAAACTATTTAAAAGCAAGTCTACCAAAGTTGCTGCGGTGTTGCCGGAGCTTCCAAAACTACGTAAAGATATGACTGTTGCGGAATTACGGCAGTATGATGGTTCTCAGCCCGATGGACGAGTACTAGTAGCGGTAAATGGCTGGATTTTCGACGTTACCCGAGGCCGTCGTTTCTATGGTCCCGGTGAGTACACTTGTCGGTAAAAGTGTTGTAATATAGGTTTAATTATGAAAATATGTTAATTAGATTGATCAACGAGCTATGCAAGTGTTTATAAATAGAATTGACATAGTGAGTCAGTGTTTATCACCGCCCAGTTTTGTTATGCATTGCATGCTTGCATTTTGGTTATAAGTATATTAAATATAAACAGCATAAATTTTATGCTTGTTCAAAAATCTCATATTCACATTTGAAGGATACATGTGCTATATACATAACTACCTATTTCAGAAGTTTTATAAACATATTGAAAGTATTTACTAATCATATTATTCCAATTGCATATTCTAGTTTTATACATACATATATATATATTAAATATGTTATTGCTTATATATTTGTGACTACCTGCTTTTGTAACAATCTAAAGAAACTGTAAATATACTTTTTTTTTAAATTATGTCACTATATTACATATTAATCTTTATAAATTAATTATAAATTTTTTCTTCATTTAATCAATATTAGTATTTTATAGGTGGTCCATACGCTGCTTTTGGCGGTAAAGATGCATCCAGAGGACTTGCAACATTTTCTGTTACATCATCAGACAAGGAATATGATGACCTCAGTGATCTCAACTCAATGGAAATGGACTCTGTGAAAGAATGGGAAGCACAGTTCAGAGGTAATATTTACTGTGATTTTTAATTTAAGATCTAGAACAGGATAGTTTATACAAGATTTCATTAAATGGAAATCATTAATTTTTTTATACATTCTCATGATTATTTCTAATAGCATTTGAAATTTCAATTTAGTATTTGAAATGAAGATAAACATTCACACACTTAACAGTAAGATTTGTCAATATCTATATTACACTAACTGTCCACTGCAACTCAATCTGTGAGGGTTTAAAATATTAATAGCCTATGTATTTTCTCCAGACTATGTCGAATTTCAGTAAGATCCATGCATTTGTTCTGTAGATACCTTTATAATATTAGAAAAATGTTATTTTGTTGATGTTTGGTGTTTTTCACATTGTTACATAAGTTACTATGTTACATACAAGTACATTTATTGTTTAGTGAACTTATGTAACTGTTTTTAACATCATTAATTTAAGACGAGTTACTTTAACTTGAAATCTTTAACCACAAAAAATGAATATCAACTTGTTGCAGTGGGTTTATAATAGCAAAAGCCTGTCTTGACCATATATTCTAGCACTTGTAAAATTTAAGCCTGTTTTAAAAAAACAAATAATTGAATTACTCTTTAGTTGAAGAACAAGTTACACATTTAAAACTCTGATCAACTAGCTGTCGCCTTTGACTTCGTGCGCTTGTTATTAAAAAAAACTTAATTAGTAGCCTATGTTCCAGACTATGTTCTACATTTACGCCGAATTTCATCAAGAACCATACAGCCGTTCTGGAGATACCTTCAAACAAACATCCATCCAAACATTCACATCAATACTAATATTATAAAGCGGCAGTGTTTGTTTGTTTAAACGCACTAATCTCAGAAACTACTGATCAGTTTTGAAAAATTATTTTTTTGTTGGATAGTCCATTTATAGAGGAAGGCTTTACACTACGACCAATAGTTTTTTTTTAATTCTTTGCGGACGCAGTCGCGGGCGACAGATAGTTTATTATATTAGTAATATTAAAAACTGACCGAGTTTATGTGTAATAACTGTAATGTTTGTTGCAATATTTTTCATAGTTATCAAGACAAAGAAAAATCAAAGCCTTTGTCTGGATGCACTACACTGCTTCAGTATGTTATCAATACTAAGCTTTACAAAAATCAACTCAATGTCTAAAGGTGTTAGTGATAAAATTGATTAACACGGCTTTCATGTACTTTGAGTACATAAGAGTATAAGATAACATTGAATAAGATGTAAAACTTGCAAATTTTTACACAATGTACATTAAAATCATTCTTATTTTAAAGTAATAAGATTCAAAGTTCAACAATTGAATTGTATAATTGTAAGTCTACTTATACAGGCCTCATTTATTCAGAATCATTCGCTAATGTCCTTCTGTATCATTATTTTTTACAGTCAAAATTTCGAAAGTAGGTCATATGTTGAAACAAGTTCAATTTTTAACATCGGTTTACTTTCTAAAGTACGTTTTTTAATCAAAAACAAATGTTCCAAAGCATATTTAAACTTATTAATTAATACTACCGCAAATGTCTTGTAGTTCTCCCTGTAGTGAAAGTAAGGAAATCTACACTAAGAGTAGCTTAAGTGACCAATTAATGTCTTTGAGTGTAGCAGTAAGACTTGTTATTGAAGTGTAAAGTCTGTATACTAGAAAATTTAACATTTTGATCTTGATTCCCATATTATTATTGCATCATCGCATTGAACAAAATTTGGCGCGAATTTGTACGATATCAGTAACGTATTATTTGGCGATAATTTACGTGATGTTGTAAAAAAATTGTCATCTGTTGAGCATTTTGAAGCAACTTTATTTTTTTTTAGTACAATATTCCAATCCGAAGCCGTAGTCAACTTAAACTTTCGTAGCTGTTCTCCCTCCGAAGGTAAAAATAGCTTGAAAAGTATTTTCAAATCGGTCGTGTAAGATGTAGTCTGTTAATACCTTTAGAATGTGTGTAGTATATTTTTAGAGAATTACCCCAAGATGTGACAAATATAGACACAAAATTTGTTTATTTTACTTGTATTTTATGAACTTTACAAAAATTGAATGCAATCATTTTCTTATCAATGTATATTTATTTAGGGATATCTTGTTGTGCAACAAATATGACCATGCCTTATCTACTCTCTATCTTTGATCTACATGACACGCCTAAAGATTGATTCTGTTGTATTATGTTTTTACAAGCTGACCCTTATTTCTCCTGACCGCCTGCGACTCCGTCCGCGCGGAATTAAAAAAAAACTTCATAGTAACCTATGTGCACTTTCAGGTTATGTTCTACATCTATGCCAAATTTTAGCGAAATCCATTCAGTCTTTCTGGAGGTACCTTCAATCAAACATCTATCCATACATCCAAAGATTCGCATTTATAAGATTTAATATATTTTCTCGTACTATAATTAGTGTTTGTTTAATGATATTTAACCTCATTTTTTGTTGTATTTTTTGTTCCTTCTGTGGTATTACTTCCTTGATACATAATTGGTTTCAAAGTTTATTTATAATAAAATCATAAATTATATAATAGCTATAGCTAAAAGTACTTAAACTAAAACATGTTACCATTTTCTATCGCCGATACATTGAAAAAAACTTATCGATTTTTTTCAGAGTCAATGAAATAGAAAACAATTAGATTATTTGAATGTGTCGTTTAATAACCCACAGTTGGATCTGTCTGGATCTTTTAAAAGATCAATATATTCAAATCAAAGTCACAAGATAATTTGAAATCTATAACGTAGCCATATAATAGCTTCTTCAGAGCGCCAGCGGCCATGAGACGTAATAAAACTAAATTAATTTTGCTGGAGTAATGTTGAGGCTCGTTGTTTATCGTAATATATTCAAGGCCATGTACGTGAATGTTGATTAATGTTTATCTGAATTATTATACCTGTTTTGTTTATACACTCATAGTTTTTTTTACGACTGACTTGCGTTAATATGTTGGAAAAAAAGACAATTTTCTTTAACAAGAAAATCATAATGTTACACGGAGTGTTTTTTATTAATATGTTTGTTATACTTTTAATATTACTTCAAGTTTTGGTTTAAAAAGATGTAATAGGGCATTGGCGACATCATGGGAGGGCAGTGGTATACCTCTCCCCTAGAGAATCATAAAATGTAAAAAATCTCTCTATGTCTTTGAAATAAAAAAAGTATTTTTAAAACTTAAAACTTTTGTATTCCAGAAAAATATGAACTGGTTGGCAAACTTCTTAAACCCGGCGAAGAACCTACGAGTTACTCAGACGAGGAAGTAGAGGAGTCCGATGCTGAGAAGAAGAAAGAGAAGTGAAGAGAAAGAGTCCCGAATTCGGCTCCACGGCACGCCAGACTCGACTCTAAATACGATCCTTTAAAAATGTATTTATTATTATTTTTTTATATTTTGATAAAAGCTTTGCTAAGCAAAAAACTATCGTAGACTGATAACCATTCTAACTGTATGTATCGCCTAAATATTATGTTTGTTTTGTCAAAAAAAAATCTGAAATAGTTATAAAGCGCATTTACATTTGTTATCATGTTCTACTCGGTGTTATTTTATTGATAATTTTTCTTTAGGTTTCACGAAATTGATTTGGTGAAGTTTTAATAATTTTTTTTCTCCAATGGTTTAAATATATTGCAGAAATAAAAACAAGTTAGTGTCAGTGCATTGATTTGGTAACATGAAGCTTTCTCACCTACTTTGAGAAGTGTTTAGGCCCTTTAATTTAACATTGTTAATTTTTTTTTACGTTTTATAAGCTAGCGCTTGACCACGATTCCACCTGGTGAAGTGGAAATTTGGTCGAAAGATGGTACGCGCTAGCTTAGTAAGCCTATTCACTCTTCTTTAAATGCTTTTTGCACTTTTGTATGTATTATATAAATGTGTAAATGAATAAGACTGAATGTTGGTGTAAATGTGCGCTGAACGCTGAACTAAAACTAAGAAAATGCTAAAGCACATTCCTAATTTTGTTTGAATGAAAAAAAATATTACGGCTTATTTGAAAATTTATGTCTATATGTGGCAGAATGCAACATAACATTATTTTTATATCAAAAATGGAAATGTAAATTCTGTAAGTATATTTGTCCCTCTTTTACGCATGACTTTTCAATGTCCTTTCTCTTTTGAGCTGTCAAAATGAGCGTCGAATTTATTTTTAAATTAATTCCTATTTGAATTCAATTTCATTTTATGTATTATATACAAAAAAAATCCTCTATAGAGTCAACTTTTATGATCAAACTATTTTGTGTGATCTAATTTTTTTGTTTGCTAAAATGTATCATGAGGCTATGTAATCTGCGAGTAGAAATTGTTTTTGTCTATTTTTGGTACTTAATGTCTAGACATTTATTGGTTTAAGTCAGTAAAAAAAATTATGTGCATAATATAAAACATGTAAAGTTTGAGAGATTCTGAATCTTGAATTGTGTTGAATGTGTGGGTTGTGTGAATTGTTAATCCTTTTGTTTTTTACGTTAAATATAGTTTATTAATCGGCGTAAGCAAAGTGAAAAGGTCCTAAAATGTAATGTTTTTTATCATAAAATGATTTATTTTACTGTAAACCAGTGAGTAATGTACCTTGTATGTAACCTTGTTGGAAATTTTTAAGGTCAATTTAACTTATGTTTTATTTATTTTATTTTTGTTTTATATTTCAGACATAAAATACACGGATATTAATTTTACGATTACAATCATTTTCTGATTTGCATACGCCGACGTATTGTAAGTGCTATATACATGTAAATATTGAAGGCATTTATGTATCTTACGTAGATTTTAATAAAATTTAAACTTTCTGTTGCTGAAATATGTTTTATGCGATGTTGTTTGTAAAAAGTGTATTCTTTGTTTTTTTTTTTAATTAAACTAATGTTTTTTATTGGAATGGTGTAGTTTTAATGAGCAATTCTTCTTAAGTTCTCTATACCCAAACTTTTAAGAAGTATGACCTCTAGTAGTTGACATACATTTTTAGTAGGGAATGCGAATTGGGGTTTTTGGGATCGCGAGTAGCAAAATCCCCGCTTTGTCTCTAATACTATCATTATTTACTAAAATGGCGTTACGCAATAAATGGTTCTGACTGAATGTTCTTGGTTGAGCCAGCTGCTACCTGGTAAAATAAAAATGCACCCAGTCTGCTTGCCCTTGATTTACGTGGTCTCTTATGGAGTTCTGATACGTTTTGGTCTCTGTCTTGTAAAATAATATGAGAGGGATGACAAGGTATCGCAAGTTAGTGTCAATACAACAGAAACCCATTTATAGTTTCCTAATTCCATTGGATGGCAGTTGGAAAATATGTGAACTAATAATGTCATTTTGACAGCGTTATATTTTACCCAATGAGGGAACGGGGGCAGCGGGGTTTATGTTGCTATTTTCATAATTTCGAAACTCCATAAAATTTGAGGCGAGACGTTATGGCATGTAGGTTCAGATAACCGATTCGGTCAATATCAACTTAAATAGTAAGGAATTACTATAAGAACTCAGGTCCAATTTTCTGTAGTTGTAACATGGCAGCTTTTCGGAAGTTAGGAAATTTTTGCTCACTCACTGGTAACCCTTAAAACTTAGACGCTCCTCTGTCAATGTCAACTTACTGTCATAAAAGTGACATGTTATTTGTTGGACTATACGTAGTCGCATTTTTTCTATTTTTTATAGATTGAATTGAATGCTTATGCATTTATGGTAATCGTCGATAGGAATGGGTTTTGGAGTAATAATACTCAAATATTAATACAAATTTTAATAATTCTTATTTTCTTTATTAACCTATATTTTTATACAATAGTAAACGTTCTGGGGTACAGTTGGAACAAAAACAACGGTCTATAATGATCACATAATTATATTATAAAATGATTTAATTACATTAAAACAGAATAAGTATAATAATATACCTACGCTACGAACAACTTACAATCATAAACGCAGAAGCGGACAAGGATGTACTCTTCTCTTGTATTTACAATTTGTACATTGAGCGCTCTCGTAATATTCATACGTCCATCGCTCTACACCGATAATAAATAGTGCGCATGTGTGTCTGTGTGTGGGGGCGCGGCGCCGCGCTACGCTATATGGTACAGGTGCGGCGCGCGCGGGGCGAGGGGCTTATGTACAACACTACAACTGCTCGACGAACTTGGTGAGTTGGTCCTGCGGCGTCATGGGCGGCGGCTGGTCGTCGGGCGCGTGGTGGGGCGCGGCCGGCGCGGGCGATTGCCGCAGCAGCAGCAGTTCCGAGGGCGTAGGCGGCCGCGGCGAGGGCGTCGCGGGTGGCGAGCGCTGCAACACGCCACCCACGCCCACGCCGCCGGGGAAGTAGCGCGCACTAAGGCGCGGCGCGCCGCCGGTCGCGTACGGCGCCCGCATGCCCAACATCCCGCCCGCCACACCACCCACCCCGCCCACGCCCGCCACGCCGCCGCCCTGCTTGAACCAACCGCCGCTCGCCATGCCCACATTGCCCACGCCGCCGACGCCGCCTCCCGATACTCCACCCATGTTAACTCCGCCCACGCCACCGACGGCTCCTCCCACCTGACAATAATATCTTATGTTACATTTCCACATTCTATCGTGAATTATACCGTGAGTAACACCGCCTGAATTAAAATTTAAGATACTACAAATTTTTAAATGGTTATAAAAATAGATGTCAAGAATGTCTTGCAAACCCAGGATTTGTAGAAGTAATCGGAGAAAGTCCATGTCTAACTGTGGGCTCAGATATGTTGATAAGGACGGTAAAATAACGTACCTGTGTCTGTTGCGGCAGCATCTGGTGCATTTGCACCCTCTGCTGCTGCGGTTGCATCATGTGCTGCAGTTGCTGCTGCTGCTGCTGCACGCCGCCCACGCCAAGCCCCACGCCGCCGATGCCCACGCCACCCGCGTTGCCCACATTACCCACGGGTCCGACGCCTCCTACTCCGCTGGCGACCTGTTGCTGGCTCTGGGCGTTCTGTTGTAAAAACATTTAACTGTTGAATACATTGCCACAAGAACTTAAGTTTATTTACTAGAGAAATATAATAATAATAATTATTAATGTATAACATTTATAAATATCTTGTCCTTGTGTACTGACCACTAATTGCCTTTGTTTGATGAAGGCCGCCATGAGCGGCGGGTTGGACTTGAGGATCTGCAGGATTTCCTGCTGCTGGTTGTGACTGGTGGGCGAGCGCAGCGTCGCCATCAGCTGCTGCAGCGCCTTCTGGTGTACCTGCGGCGGCGTCTGCTGCGGCCCTGGCGGCGGCGGCGCTCGCTAAAACATCATAAAAAGTGTTAACTACTGTTTGTAGAATTGTACAAATTTGCCGATGTTTTCTAACCGAACGCAATGTACGCAAGGACATGTGCATGTGTGTACCTGCTGCAACTGCTGCTGCGCGGCGTGCGGCGGCTGCTGGGGCGCGTGGTGCTGCAGACGCGGGTGGTGCTGCGCGTGGTGTGGTGGGTGATGCAGCGGGGGTGGCGCGGCGCGGTACCGCGGAGCCCACTCGCCTCGCACGCCACCCGCGCACCCCGGCGGGCCCATCGCCGCCTGCTTGCCGTACGAGGGCGCTTGCTGACGCGCCGCTTCCTCTTGCACCTGACACACACAAATTCAACATTAACATTAGCGTCGATTTGTTATTACAAGGCAATAAGGGGTCTTACCATGACATTATGTATGTTACATTGTCTGCATTCTGCGATTGTTTAATCATAATATGTAATTTAGAAACGATTACAATCTTAATATAATAACCTTTTATTCTTAACCTAAAACAAACTTTTGGTTGTTTACCTTTTCTCACACAGTTTGATTAGGTCACGGATGGCAAGGCAGTAATACGTACCTGCTGCAGTACCTTCTGCACGTTGTGTGGCAGCGCGTGCGCGGCGGGCTTGGCAGGCGCGGAGGTGTGCGGAGGCGAGGCTAGCGGCACGCTGGCGTGCGGCGGTGAGGAAGGCGCGCAGGCGCCGCGTGTGTTCATGGCGGCGACGCGTCGTCGCAGCAGCTGCTGCTGCTGCACGCGCTGCTGTACCTTCTGCTGCTTCAACTTCTGCTTGATGCTGCTGCAGAACGGCACCGAACACTTGGATTCGGTGCAGTGCTTGGCGTGGTAGCAGCAGAGCGCGATGAGCTGCTTGCAGATGGGGCAGTCGCCCTTCGTCTTCCGCTTGCAGATCTTGGTGTGGGCGACGACGCGCTTCATCTTCTGGCACGAGGGCAGGCGGCAGTTGGCGTCGCGGCATTGGCACGCGTGCACCAAAGACTGGATGCAGCGCTGGATGGAGAGCTTGCGCGCCTCTTGCGGGTTGGCCTGCTTCATGTCGCCAGGCGAGGAGTCCACATCGATGTCGAGGCCGAGCTTCTCCATCTTGTGTGGGTGTCCCTCCTTCTCGTGGCAGGGCACGCAGAGGTCGAAGTCGTCGCAGACGGTGCAGTGGAAGCGCGTCTCGACGTGCGACTTGCAGCTATTGCACGTATACACGAACTTGTCCTGGCCCTGGTTGTGCAGCTCGTACAACATACACAGCGTGGAGAAGCGCGCGCGCCGCGTCGACGAGAACTCGTAGTGGCGGTCACGCGCCATCGTCAGGAACGCGTCGCGCCCGTCCATCAGATCGCAGTTCACTAACGGGTCGGGGTCCTGGATTGGCTGCATTTATTAAAAAAAAAAAAAACAAATTGTATCAATACTCAACCCAGTTCAGTTTGTCTAGCTAGATTGTATTTTGGATACTACATGTAGATATCAATAATTTAAGAATTTATGAAAGCTGTGTATATTTGCTTAGTAAAAACATTTACAATTGCCTACTTTGGATACATGTTAGTGTGGGATATATTTGCGATTGCCACTTACCGCTAAGCTGGCGGCAGACTGTGCGGAATGTAGCCTGATGACAAAGAACACCTCCTTATGTTTCTCCATGGTGGCAAATATCTTTGCACTGAGATCGCTGCCCTGCTGCTGGTCGCTCTGCTTCTTGCTGTTCTTTCTCTGCGCCGCCTTCGATTTGTTCGATTTCTTTGCCTTCTTCTGGCCTTTCTTCTTACCATCAGGACCTTGCTCATTTTCTTCAGAAGACTGGAATATCTAAAATAATGTTAGACATATTCTCTCTAACCTCTGCATAATAAATATGATGATGTATGAATGGGGTGGAATTTTGAAAGCATATTAATAAATAATTTTGTTGAAATTCAGAATGAGATGTAAGCATAAATAATATTTTACTTAATTATTACTCATTTCATGTAAAATAATTTTGAAACAAAATATTTCTTGTAAATTATACAATAGTTAATGGAACATGATCGGTGAATACTGACCACTGCCTCGGCGGCCTCTGCTTGCTTCCTCTTCTCCTCCTCCTCCTGGTCCAGCTCCTTGATAGACTCCTCCAGGACGTTCGGCCAGAAATCGCCCTCGAAGTAGGGGAGCTCTGCCGCCGAAGAGATATTGTCCTCCATCGCTTGCTTAAGTATATCTTTGTAATCTAATATTATTCTCTCTATGATACCTTTATCTAACATCTTTTTATACCACTCTTGCAACCTTTTAGGTTTGGGTATCTTTTGTTCGGGCGGATGGCAGTGGAAAATATAGTCGTCCCCCTCCGATGGGGGACATGCCCAAATATGGGCCATCGTGTACCCCAATTGCTTGGCGTAGTCCAAATAACCTAATAAAATCTCATGATATACCGCAGTCCTATACTGTCTAGGTTGGAAGAAATGTACAGAGTCTAGATATGCTATATAAACACGCCTCGTGTTTGGTGACGGACTTTCACTACCATATTCCTGAAAATAAAATAACAATAAGTACGCAATAAAGGATTAGATATTCAACAATTCAATGTATATTGAACCAAACATACCTGCACATGCATTCCAAAGAAACATATATCAGTTCCATCCACTTCTTCAAATGCAAATAACGCTTTCGCCCGATACGGGAATTCAGGAGACAATTCACTTGATTCTACAAATCTAGATTTCATACCTGGCTTAACTTCTACAATCTGAAAATGCAAATCATTTTAAATAAAAATTATTAGTTCCAAGTGGAACAAATACAATATGCTTGCGATGTAGTATGATAGTACGTACCTTATCAGAAGATGCGACCACCCTGATATGCACCTCGCCCGCACCAGCCTCTTTCTTCTTAAGAAAATTATTGACTCTAGTCTCAATATAAATGCCGAGCTTCGAAGTGGGCAACTTCTTTGCACAAAACTTGTTATCTTTCCGCTTGGCCCCTTTCTTCTTGAAACAATTATCACAGCAGAAGCCCTGGGGCCAAATCTGGTCGTGGTGGAGTACGCATATCTGATGCTGCTTCCGCCCACAGTCCATGCACACCACAAACGGTTCTTGCTCCAAATGATCGTTTTTCATTTCTTTAAATTGATCCTTCTTGATGGCTCTAAAAATTTTAACTAAATTTAATCATTTACTAATGATATTAAATAGCCATTTTTACATCAAATTTGTTTAATAATTTTAACTAAAAATACAGCTGATACTATAAAATAATTAACATATTTCATCGGTATTGAAATTGTTGAAAAATAAGTGAAACAGATAAAAATGTTGTGAATAGTAAATAAGGAGGAGAGAAGGTAAACTTACGTCTGTGGCTGTAGCGGGTCGTCTCCGAGCGTGACGGTGTCGCCCTGGATGTCATTGAAGCACTTCTGGCAGAAGGTGTATCTATCGGACACAACCCCATACGCTTTTAGACTTTATTCACAAGGCCGATCCGTAGCGATGGTAGTGGTGTGAAGCGTGACAGGAACGTTTTGAGTGCAGACAAGGAGGTGCGTGGAGAGGGCGAAAAAAAATTAGTAAGCAACGACAACATAAAAGGGATTAGTTGTTAGACAGTTCACAAAAATATTGTGGCGACAGTATGGCTAACAGTCGACAGCGAAATCTACTCGAGCACGACACCAAAGAACACTGTTCGACACAGGTCTCATACAAATAATACACAAGCAGAGGAAGGCTAGCTAGGTACTGCTTCTACCTGCACGTGTAATAGCACTACGTATATGATGCGGTAGGGGAAACAATGTTCATACAATCATGACTATGTTGAAGTATTGCTCAAAATTACTTATAGCTAGCAACGATTCTCACATATAATTTTAGAAACAAAGTTAAAAAGATCATTATGCAATGTTTTGATGATGACTAAAATTAAGCCCTCGCGCCTTTATCCAATCGGAGTAGACAGACATAACAATCGTAATCCATCCATTTCGCTGAGCCTATTAAACTTCAATCTATGTAGTTTCTTTATACTTTTGCCTTTAATTGCTCAGTTTTTATTTTTCAAAATCCAACATACTGAAATTTAAAATCCAAAATCAGTTTCATTTCAACAGAATGGAATATTAAAGAATATATTTAATTTTTTAATTTTAATTTTCCGAAATATTTTTAACAGAATACAGAATGATTCAAATAGTTGATAAAATACAACCCTTTTAAAGCATGAGAGCTAGTTTTATACATACTGTTGTATGTTATTATTATTTATTTATACTTTTCATATTTACTTTGTTTCTAAAACTAATTTGTTTAAGTTATTAATTGATACGACCTTGTCATATATGTGACAATATCTTAATCAGTGATAGCTATTTCAAGACCTTAATTCAAGGCTCCTTGATAAGTATTATATAAATTAATGTTCGACATTTAAAACGTTAGGGACAATGTTAGAAAAAAAATATTTCGGCCTTGAATTAAAATGTTTTTATTTCTCTATGCCCAAAAGATTATGAAAACAATTAATATCTGTCTTTATAGCCAATTACATGTTAAACTGTCTAACCTTTTCCCAAATGTATAATTTTGATTTAATAGAGACTTTTGTTCATAGATATTCAATATAAAATAGAAAAAGACAATCATAAATATCATTTGTCCTGGCACACAGTACTTTAAGGACAACAATAAAAGCTCAAAAACTCAAAGTTAAATTGTAAAAAATATGAAATGTTATTACCAATTAGTTAAAAATTAAGTGTGCTTACAAGATCAACCTTAACCTTCAAAATATTTCCACAAAATTTTACTCTTTCCATGATTGTCTTTTTCGCGAATTGGCAACCATGAACAATTAACAGTTTTGTTTACCCTTAATTTTTCTACTTCCGTATTAGATTAATTGATTAAGAAGTTTTTGTCGCATTGTTCATGGTCAAGAATTTTTTTAATAAAACTATTTTATACAATTTAGTTCCCAAATATTTTCAATATTGGAGATCTAAGCTGTATACAAATAATTATTTTAAAATGTTTCATTACCAACCTATTTTGATAGCTGAAGTACTTGGCGTCGCGGGGTATCGTGCACAGCTGCTTGCCGTAGCAGCACAGCACTTGAGGGTTAAACGTGTACTTCCTCCCGCAACAGTATCCCAGGTTTTGCATCACTGGGTCAATCTCTTGCTCAAACACCTCCGACAGCTAAAACCATCAATTCAAATTATTGTATGCAGCATTCAATCAAAAATCTAACTGAAGAATTCTAAAGAAATATGGGTTTGAAATAAAAAAAGAACCAAAAATATCTCACCTTTGTACAATACCTGTAGACCCTAGAGTTCTTTCTGTTGTAAAGCCACGCATTATCGAACATCAGCCAGACGTCGTCCACATACTCCCACGGGTCTTTGTATTCACCTCTGTCCAGCTTCATCTTAATGGTGGACAGATCTATTGGCTTCGTCACAATGTCAAAGTAGTCAGGAATGCCCAGGGCTTGTGCGTCGACTGGCTGTCGAAACGGCAGCGACTCCGGGTCCAGGCAGAACAATTTCTCCAACGTGGGCATCAACGCCTGCCGCAAATCTTCAGGTTTGAACACGAACATTTTCTTCGGTCCCCGGTCGGGCTCGACGCTGGAGACGCTCGCGGGCCCTTCGCTCGGTTCCTCTTTAATTTCTTGTTTTATCTCTTGTTTAACGGAGAAGTCGGGGTACCTGTCGGTCCTGTCCATGGGTTCCTTATCGCCGGGCGTCTCGGCTCTCATACCTTTCCCTCCGCTGTCCTCGTCGGGCTCTTCCTTTATTCTAATGTCGTCCTGCTCCTGTTTGATCCGCACGTCCTCGGGACTGTCTTCGGCGGAAGCGGCGGCGTTAAGCGCCGCTTTCTGCGCTGAGACGGAGGCGGGTCGTGAGGCGGGGCGCGGATCGGGCGCGGGGCTGGGGTGCGGGTGCGTGTGCGGCGTGGCGGGCGTGCCGGGCGGAGGCGGGCCCGCAGAATTCACGGGGTTGGGGGACGCCGTCGACTGGTCGCTTCGGAACGAGGAGTGGTTCATGAAAGGACTCGCGACGGGGCCCCCCGACAGGCGGACTTTAGTCTCCTGCTGGTGGTTCGGCGACGCCAGCGGTGCGGGGCCATTGGTTTGCATAGATTGGTACTGTGGCGCCGGGGAAGTCATCGGCTGTCCGAAGGGTGACATTCCGGGATTGCCTACGCTGCCTACACCCACGGAACCCCCGTTAGGTGTTTGAGGCATCTGCAAAAATATTACGAATTTACTTGATATAACACATTTTATCATTGAGTGTTTAAAAAATAAAGCAATGAATAACTAGAATTAATAATCTTTGATGATTTAGGAATAATATTCATACCTGATTAGGACTAGGTCCCGGAGGTCCTACTAGATTATTCTGGAAGGCCATGCGACTCGCAGGCATTGGCAAAGACATGCCAGGTGAAGGTATTCTCAGTCCGAGGCCGGGCGGCGCGGATCCCAGGCCGGGTCTCGCCAGACCTACTCCGGGCCCCACGCCCGGGCCTACGTTGGGCCCGACGCCAGAGCCAGGTCCAGGTCCAATAACACCTCCGGGCGCCCTCACTCCCAGGACGCCGGCGGACATGACACCAGATTGTTGCATCTGTTGCTGCTGCTGCTGTTGTTGTTGCTGTTGTTGTTGCTGCTGCTGTTGTTGCTGCTGTTGTTGTAATTGTTGTTGCTCTTTTCGTTTTTGTCTCTTTTCTTCTAATTCCTGTTTATTTATTTTATATTTAATACAATTTATTTTAAAAAGCATGACTCTAAAACAAAACCGAACTGGGATCTTTACAAAGCATAATCTGATAGCAATGATGGGATATTTGGATGCTTCGCTTAAATTAATGCTTAGTGTAATGTAGTTATTTGGAACACTTACCTTTTGTATTTTGTATATTTTTTCAGCGAGTAGATGATAGTATTCAGACCTAGTGCTCGCCATTTCATACATGTCACCTTCGACCTTTCTCGCATACGCGACCAAATTGTGCATTCTCTTGTCCAGCATTGCTGTGGGGTCCGGCGTCGGAAATATAGCTTGCACCCTGTAGGTTAATGGCTTATTGTCAAGAAGATGCTAAGAAAACTTACTAATTACATATGACTCAAATTCCATGACATGGACCAATCTAAAATAAAAGATAATTGATAAAATAATGTTGCTTAGTTTATCAAATAAACTTTTCAAATGTTATAAAATATCTTATTACTTATATTTCATATTATATCTACCAGGATTGAGTAAAAAAAAAAACTTACAGTTTATGAACTAGATGGTTTCTGAGATCAGCAGTTATAGACTGGTGCCATTCCTTGGTCCCTGACACCGGGTTGGCGGTGACGGGCCCGCCGGGCAGCTGCAGCGTACCCGTCGTCATCTGAACAAACGAATGCTTCATTGCATTTATAACATATACAACTCTTTTCTATATCAAGTTGCATATCAACTGTTCTAGAATTGTGTGACTTATTTTGAGTTAGATAAGTTGTGTTAGAGACTCACAAGTTGCGTTTGCTGCTGCTGTTGCTGCTGCAGATCAGGCATCGTCTGCTGCGCGTAGAGCGGTTGTAGGGTGGGCTGCGGGGCGTCGGGCAGTGCTGGTCGCGGCGCCGCCATGCGCGCCACGCCGCTGCGGAACCCGCCCGCCATGGAAGTGGGGCACGTGATGCCGAGCGCCTCGTAGGCGCGCTTCATATCGCCCGGCGCAGGCGCGCCCGCACCCCCCGTGCCCGCCACACCGCCCACGCCACCCGCCAGCGGCGCGTTCAGTGGACCTGCGCCCCCCGCGCCCGCGACCGCCGCCACGCCACCTGTCGGCCCGCCTCCAGCGGCCCCAGTCGTCGCGTGCGAAACTATTGCTGAACAAATTTATGCACTTTAATAAAAGATCATGTCATAAGTAAGTTTTGTTGATACGGTCTAACGCTATTCAAATCTAGACCTATTTTTATATTTCATTTCACACTAAAGTTTCAACGTGTTCAACGTTCAAATTTTACTCCCAATACATTATAAGATTAAATGTAATTCTTTATTTAACAATTTACACTAATAAGAACTTTTTGGTTTAAATTTAGATATTGGTTCAGAATAGAACATAAAAATATTACCTTCTCCCTTTAAATTCCTTTTACGCATAATTGCACGTTATTAACATTAAATATATTTTTCGTAAGGTAGATTAAATTATTTATTTAGTTTTGACAATCAGAAACAAACAGATGAATTCTAATTATTTCAATCAAACCTATGATTATTTTAAAATAATAACTACAAATTATTATTAAAACAACTTTCGTTAATAAACTACTTAACACTTTTTTACTTAAAAAGGGTACTTCGGAAATTTCAAACACAAACACTATGATAAAAGCACCAGTAAATAAAATCTGACAGTTTTATGAACAATAATTTTATAAATACCCTGCATTAAAAAAAATACTTCTAGCCTACCCTAAATTAGTACCATTTTGCGATTGAATATTTTTAAATAATTAAGTACAAATTAATTTTTAATGCAGTCATTTAGATTTTAATAGAACCAATCTTGACTGCAATTTAAATCGTAAATAACTTACGGTTCATTGTACTGCTTCTTCTATCTGCCTGTTTCAGAGGTAAACAGACTGGACAGTCATTCTTGTTACAGTGCTTCCAATGATTTATTATTTGTCTTGATGATGAGCAGTGAGGTATCGCACAGTTCTTGCCCGCCTGCAAACAAGTAATTACATTAAACATTTAACAAATAATTTAGCTACATACCCTAATTCGTACATTTATTAATTAATAAAAATTATAAGATAAGCATTGGGTTTATTCAGTTCCATATCCTTACTTGAACTTTTCTATATTTCATTACAACCTTACTATTCTCTACTAACAGTCAATGCAAGAATTTGACTCAAGCAGCCGATATTCACCTGACAAGACATCATGTGGTTGAGGACACCCTTCATTGTCTTGCAGTGCGGCAGCGTGCACTGCCACGTCTCGCCGTTCTGTGACTGCGACTCGCGCCGCTGGCACTTGTGCGCGTGCAGCAGGAGCACCAACTGTTGCTGTATCAGCTTGCGCTTCTCGGGGTCCGCGATCGAACCGCTAGGTGGCGCCGCAGACTAACGGTGACAAACATTTCAAAAATGGTTTAGTTATATAGAGATTGAAGTTTTTAACACTATACAAATTTTTATTTACATACCTGTGTAGCCGATTGCGGTTGCGATTGGCCACCGGCGGGCGCACCCGGCGTCTGCGGGGAGGGCGCGGGGGGCACAGCGGGCGCGGCGCCGCCCGCCGGCGCGCCCGCGTCCGGGGGCCCGAAACGCACGCCCTGCGGACAGCGCGCGGGCGGCGATTGGCCGTACGTGGGATGATAGGGCGCCAGCGGGTGGCCGCCGCCCCCCGGCGCCGCCATGCGACCAACGTGCTGCAGCCCGCCGCGCATGCCCACGCCCACACCCACGCCTACCCGACCGCCCAGGGGACCGTTCTGCATTACCTGTGACAACTTTTGTCAAATTAGAGATTTTAGATTACTTGTCATGGTGTACATTTTACCAATGTGATGGATATTTATGGTGGATAAAAGCACAGAATCAAAATATTGTTGCATGATTGAAAATTACTAATGAAATTTTTAGTTAAAAAAATATACCAATACATTCAAACATCATAAATACATTGGGAAATATTCATGGGGTTGTTTAATTTTACTTATGCTAATGCTGAATTAGACAATAATAATTTATATTTTAATGATATATTAAATAATATTATACTTACTTGCGTGTGTGGGTGATGGGGAGCCGACGGGTGATGGTTGTTAGTTACTAGTGTTGAGAGCTTATTTACATTGTTAATTATCCCACCGCCAAGCATCCCAGCACCCGTCATGTTACTGTTTGTCACTATCATATTGCCTCCAACATTGGTTACATTCATTCCACCTGGAACAAATATATTAATTGTTAAATACAACAAATATTCAGCATCAAACCTCTTTACATTGAATGCAATTATTGTGCTAATATACTTTTGAACAATAATCTAATTTTGTGTAATTGTGCTAAGGAGAAATCATTAGACTGCCATATTTTTACACTATTATACAGTTTTTCTAATTATCCAACTTGATATAAATATATACTACTGTAAATTTTCAAATAAATGAAAAAATGGCAGTTTAAAAAAAAAAATTGCCTTACAGTCAGTTGATACTGTCAAAACAGTCTTTATATACAAATGGTAGTGCAAAAATCACAGTTAAATATTTAGCTTTCGTTACTACAACACGCTGGAATAAAAATAGGAGCCTTACCTTGAATGGAACTCATGGGCATGTTAGAATGCAGTTGATTTGGATGACTTGTATTTGGCATTAACTGTGGGTGCAAATTACCCATTAAGTCTTTGGACACAGAAACATTGGGAGGTGATTGCAGATTAGGACTTTTACTCCCTAGTGTGCCCAATCCTAACGGATTGTTGTGGCCAACTAAACCACTCTTATTGCCCTGTGAAAAGACCGGGAAACATAATAACTTATTAGTATGATTTTGTAAAAAAAATATATAAATTAAAATATATTGAAAATGGTAAAAACATCAAACATAAATGTGTAGGAATTAAACATTTGTGATTGTTTTGTTTTAACTACAATTTTTTTTTAAAGTTATGGCACAAAATATAGCCAAATAAATACAATTTAAGTATATATATTGACACATGCATAGTCTGAAACCTTGACAGAATAAATATTTTGCTCTGAAATTATCTGTCCATATACACAATAATGACTAGAAGACATTAAGGTCACTTATAAAATGAAAATACAACTGTAAAAAGTTAATTAAAATGAATTGAAATTTTAAATATGTAAAACCCTTCAGTCCCAGATACTCACTTGTTGTATTAGATGACTGTTAATATGTCTATGCATAGCTGCGGTTGGGTCATCACCATTGAGTTGCTGCTGTGGGGCCATTTGTGGCCCAGGGCCTGGCCCTTGAGCTGGAGGCTTCGGCCCCGTTACACCAGGTTGCTCGCCCCAGGACCCCGCCATCAACTCATCTGGGAGGTCCTTTTCCAAGTCGAACATGTCAAGGTTCGAAAACCCATCTACTGAAACAGGCATTTCATATTTGGTAAATCTGTTTCTTAAAATAAACCTAGTCCATCATGAGACAGTATAATCAGTAAATTTCTTTATTTTTCATGATTTAATGTACAAAAATATTAATGAGAAACTTTTATTTGCTCCTGAGTAAAAATATTAATATTATTAATAACATATTTTGACATGGCTATGAAAAAGTATATTTTATGCTTAAATATGAAGTGATAAAAAGGATTAACATACTCTAAGTAAAATTGAAATTGAAGCACAATCTAACCAAATTAACCTAGACATGTATATAAATATGTTTTAAATGCTTTTAATTACTGAAAAAAACACTTCAACAATCATCATTATTTCAAGATTAGTGTAGTTCAGATTTTAATATAACATTTTGGAGTTTATATCATTAAAAGGTAAAATTGATTGTAAATAATAAAGTTAATAATTAAAAATTTATGTTTAAACTAGGTATATAAATAGGTTTTTATTAATTTTCTCATGCTATAAATATCAAAAATAAACTTAATAGCCGAGAACTAAATCAACTTTTATATTTATATACAAAAAATAATACCAACAAAAGTATATTTTGATAAAAAAAATATTCCTATAGCCAATACATTTTTAAATTCCATCCAGATTGAATTAAACATGCCAAAATAAATGCTTTAAAAATTGTATCTAAGTTTCATCGAAGAATTAAGATTCATAGTTACCTTTGAGTTCAGAGAAAAATCAGTTTTGAATAATTTAAATTAATTAAAATATAACATATTAACCTTGGTAACAAATTCAGATGTTTCTATTAGCAAAAACTCATAGGGCATAGATAGAATTTGACATTATTAGTTATAACCAATATTTCAGTTACTTGTTTCAATAATTAAAAAAAACAAAACATAACCCATTTTTAGCATAACAAGAATATGCAGTTTTAGCAATTTACTTTTTAAATCTACTAAAATATGGGACAAATTTAATTAGGAGAGATCATTTACCTTCGTAATGCAGTGTTTTATTGAATATTAAATCATAAAACATCATATTTTGGTCTCTATGAATGACATCAGGAATAAACATTAAAATCATATTTTGAACAAAAATTACCTAAATTGTAATGGCGATATGTGAGAAACTGTATTTAATATGTAGTTTATAATTTGTGTTACGATAAAGCATTGTAAATATAACTCTACGTATGTGTAAAACTTTATCATGAATCTTTTTTATAGTAAGTTTTGACTTGAAGTGCTACTTTAATTTACAAAAATTCGTATTGTAGGAAGATTAATATCCTTATTAATATCTTTTCATTCTTTTTTCTATGTTTTACGCTCATAGAACAATAATACGACGCAAAACTTACAAGGCGCTAACAAGAGCGAATGTAAAATGTCAAAAATCTTTGCTAGATAATATGACAGAAGTGTTTGTGAAAACCTCAAAAGTTTTATAAAATACACAAAAATACTCACCCGCGGTGTCTGAGGGACCCTGAAAAGGGTCCCGGATCATCTTAGCTCGCTTGTTAGGCGGCTCATCAACATGATGATCGGCCATGGCTCTGTTTACTAAACGTAAGCCGTCGTGAATATTTCGGCCCGCCGATTCAAATAACACTTTTATGTCTTATAACTTCAAGAAATAACATTATAAAGCGATTTATGATCCACTAAAATTAAATTCACCCACATCCCGATCGTTCGATGTCCTTCAGACCATTGAAGGCACATATTAAAATTTCTCACTCAAGTATTCGCCATTACAAAGCTCGGAATCGAAGAGCTACACAGACCCTCTCACCATCTTCCGTCGGAACTAGCACAATAAATGAAAACAAATCACTAGATTTTTGCTGCTTTATTGGACTTATTTTACCGAAATAATAACACGATTTCACTTATCTCTTTAAAATATACGGAATGGTAGAGTTTATGAAAAAATGATGTAAGAAAAAACAGCAAATTTACACGACAAATTCCGAAATACTTCTTGGTCTCTCCAGCGCAAAATGGCGGCTGTTGATGAAAACTTTTTCTACGCTTGTCAGAAAATGTCGGCCTATAAAGAGACCGCGGTCGCTGATTGGACGATGTTAACCACGTGACTGCCGGAAGTGCCGTTTTGACGCAGGATAGGACAATTCTTCTGACGTCACTACGTTCAAACTCGAAACTTTCCGAAGTTACCCGAAGACCTCAAAGTCGAAATAAAAATTTTCTTTAAACTCAAATCATGGTTTATTTTAGTAGACATGGTTCATTTACTAGTAGAAAGTTGTTTAAATATTTATTTCAAGCAATTATTTCCATGAAATTCATAATGATTTCAATTACAAACAAAATTTTTAAATTCTCCCTCCAATTCGGGAGTGGCAATCATCAATACGACGTGTCTTGATCTATGGTCTCTAGGTCACCAGAGACAAAATATGTTTCAAAGGGAAACATAGGAATAAGAAGAAAAAGCAGGACCAAGCCGATATCCACTATATTTTCAACCAAATAAAATTATAAAGCGTTTTAAGAAAATGTTAACAAATAAAGACAAAATAATTTATACGTAATCTAGTTCAAAATAATTCTTAGAAAACTAAATTCATTTCGTTGTAGTTAAACTTCTCGCCGAGTCGAGATAATCTCGTTTTACATAGTGCTAAAATAATGATAGGGAAATAGAAATTAATCGTGTTTTAATTATTTCTATCACATTTCTTCAGTTAGGCCACAACATATATATTCTTTGACAAAACCTAAGTCGTTTATTGCCTATTTGCTTATCTGTTTTGATTAACTAGTTTACTAATCTTTTATTTATGAAATTTTGCTTGAAACAACATGAAATGACCATGTTATAAATGTTATATTTTGGTAATGAAAAAATGTTTTATTTGGTCTAAAATTTAAAATTTGATTGTCTGCGTTTAGTATAAATCATATGTATCCAATTTTTTTCTATACAATGACTACTAAGTTTAAATTTTTTGAAAAGGTTTGTTTATACACTCTTAACTAAAAAATCATTTGTAGATTTGATCTTTTGCTTGTATTATCATATTATTAACATTTTATTTTTTCAGATATTAAGTAATAATGTTTGCGAACATATACAGAACTCGAAATATATGAAATTAAAATATAACCACAACGAGAAATGTATTGTTATTAATATTAACAATGATAATAAAGACAAAAATATTATTAGTTCTGAATCGTGTGCAAAATATACAAGTCCTTTTGAATCACATACATTTAAGGTAGATAGAGATATATTTATAAAAGAGACTTTGAACAATTTCAATGAAAGTCAACCATCACAACCAAACCCAAAAAAGGTTGTTTTAGATTTCAGTTCCCCAAATATAGCAAAACCATTCCATGCTGGTCACTTAAGGTCGACAATAATTGGTAATTTTATAGCAAATATTAATACATTTTTCCAAAATAAAGTAGTCAAAATTAATTATTTAGGTGATTGGGGAACCCAGTTTGGAATTTTACAGTATGGTTTGAGATCAAAACAAGTTGATTTAAGTAAATTTGAAACAGATCCTATTAGACAATTATATGAAATATATGTGGAAGCTAATAAAATGGCCTCAAATGATGGAAGTGTGCAAGATGAAGCAAGAAAATATTTTGCAAACATAGAGCAAGGGAAAACAAGCTTAGAAAATTGGAGAAACATTAGAGACATAACAGTTCAAGAGCTAGAAAGAGTATATAATAGATTAGGAATTCAATTTGATACTTACCACTGGGAATCAGATTACAACGGAAATGCTATAAAGGAAGTAATTAGATTACTTGAAGAAAATAAAATAATCACTGAAACAGAAGAAGGCAAGAAAGTGGCTCAGTTCAGGGGAAAAGATGTTACAGTTTTAAAGAGTGATAATTCAACATTGTATCTTTCAAGGGACATTGCTGCATTATTAGACAGATACGAAAAGTACAAGTTTGATAAAATGTTATATGTTGTTGATAATGCACAGAGTGATCATTTTGCTGCAGTATTTTATATTGTTAATCAAATTAACAGTAAATGTGCTAATGCCTGTGAACATGTAAAGTTTGGTAGAATTAAAGGCATGAGCACAAGAACAGGAAATGTTGTTTTTCTTAACGATATATTAGATGAAGCAAAACGTAAAATGCAGGAGAAACAAAAAGCATCCAAAAGTAATTTTTTTTGCATAAACATTATTACAGTTTTTTAGTAAATATTATGAACAAGTGATATTACAGACACAAAAAAATGCTATTCTCTTACTAAACAGTTAATATTGATAAGAGGAAAAGAATTAGTAGAAATTTGGAATCTATAACTTGTGACCATAGACAAATAATTACTGTATTTAAATAAAATAATCTATGGCATTTAAAATATTATACATAATATGTTATTACTTTCAGATACTAGAAGTTCTGCAATGACTGAGGAGATATGTGATATTCTCGGCATCACTGCTGTTGTGATAAATGATTTGAAACAGAAGAGGCAAAGAGATTATGTTTTTGACTGGGATAAAGCTCTCCAGAGTGAAGGAGATAGTGGAATAAAGTTACAGTATCTTCACTGCAGACTGTTCAGTTTAGAACAAAATAGCGGTGTGAAGATTCCAGATGCTTGTGCACCTGAATATCTTAAGGAGGAAGTTGTTGGTGATGTCGTGTTAGAGTTGGCAAGATATGAGGATGTCTTGCATAGAGCACTCATAGAGAGAGAAGCGAGTATCATAGTTAATTACCTATTCCGTCTAGCTAGACATGTTAACAGAATGTTTAATGAATTAAATGTAAAAAATGAGTCTAATGATGTTGCAGCTCAAAGATTATTAGTGTTCCACACTGCACGAAAAGTTGTTAAATCTAGTCTTGAAATTTTAGGAGTAAGGCCTTTAAACCAAATGTAATATAAGAGCAAATACCGTAGATTTATATTAATAAATGTTTCACAAAAGCTTACAATTGTGGTTTATTAAATAGCCCCATTTCCCTTTATAATAAACTTCTTTTTTGGTAAGAGGTGAAATAAAATAAACAGTGGATTCTCGATGTTGTATCATCAAATTAAAATATAAAATATATTGAAAAGATTTTTTTGTTTTTGAAGAGATTTTTGCATTAAGTAATGTAAGTTCCTTAATTTTCCACTATATTTTTGTTTATTTTAATGGATATGTCTAACATTCGTTACCCACATCATCTGTTACAGCTAAAATTTGGAATTTTATTACCAAACATTGGTTTCTGCTTTTGCTTAAACAGAAAGCGCTGAATCAAATGAAAGTTTTAAAAAGTAAGAATATCTTGCACTGCAAACAACATTGCAGTTATATGAAAAGATGCTGACTTGCCTAGACAAAAATCTAAAAATGCATACACATGTAAGAAAGTCGTATATTTTTTAGGTTTTTGTAATTGTTACTAAATACTACCAAAGAAAAACCTTGTAACCCACAAAGTTACAAATCATATCCTGGTAACACTGCCTCAACCGTTTGCTTTGATGTTGCTTAGCAACAATTGTAATCAAGTTGTTTCAAACATAAAACATAAACTTTGCTAATAACTTATTTTGTAATAATGATTACTATAAATAGATAAATCCAGTAAAAAAAACACAATCTTACTTAATTACATGTCAAAGAAACAAGCGAATCTACTTAGATTTCTCAAAAACAAGAGCCATCACAATGACTACTCCAAAGGTAATTTTCATTGCACTTTTTTTTTATAAATTCTACTTTATAAATTATAGCATATTGTTAGACAGTTTTGGTTTGGTAAAAATTATTTCTTATACTTCAAGTTCTTAAAATATTAATGCAGATATATGGGGAATAGATTTTAGTTTTGTTTTATAATTTATACCTTTATTGCAGCTTTTGTATAGCCTCGAACAGCCTCATGGTATGGGAGAGTTGTATTTCTTATGGCAAAAGGGAGAGTCGCGTTCTCTCTTAGCAACAACTGGAACTGATGCAACGGTGGCTATACATGATCGCTCGGGACAATTAATAGAAAGACTTAAGTTGCAAGGGTGAGTTATTAACTATTATTATAGCAAACTTCTGAAGGTGTCTAAATATGGAGACAACTTCATCATCATCTTCTTGGCCTTATCTCATTTATGTGGGGTTGGTGCATAAGGTTTATATTTGGTATGATATATTCAAAATAAGTATTATCCAAAAACTTATTTAAATTTTTGTCACAAAATGGTTATGTTATTGTATGTTTCTTGCAAAGGATCTTGTCACATTAAAAAACATAATCACATTTGAAATAAAGATTTATTGTTTTGAATCTTGTTATGTATAATATATTAAAAGCAAACTATTCTAATGTAAAAAATTAACAAAAACGATTCCAGTTTATGTGCAGGCATGCAATGGGACAACGATGGGGACTATTTAGCGGTGATTACACCCAACAGTGCCACAGTGCTACTATGGGAGTGTCATACAAACAAGAGGCTTAACATTGAAACAGGACTCCGTGAGCCACCATCTTGTCTCGCTTGGGCATTTGGAGAGCCTCTTTTAGCTGTTGGTACACAAAAAGGAAATTTAGCATTGTATAACCATCATACCACTAAGTAAGTCACAATTACTATTTAATTTTATTCATTACTAACTGTCACCAACGACGCCGTCAGCGCGGAATTAAAAAAAAACTTATTAAGTAGCCTATGTGTTCTTCCATACTATGATTTCTAGTGGTGTCAAATTACATCAAGATTTGTTGAGCCGCTCTGGAGATACCTTCTAACAAACATCCATCTATATAAACTTTCGCATTTATAATATTAGTAAGATAAATATTCTTTTGCAAAAGAAAAAATCAATTAGGTAAAGAAGATAAATTCAAAGAATAAATAATAGCAATTATTTTTAAAACCACATTATGCGAAGCAAATATGGTTTATGATTTGTAAATAATTGTATTTGAATGTTTAAGGAGAATACCAATAATAGGTAAGCATACAAAGAAAATAACCAGCGCTGTTTGGAATAGAGACAGTATATTGATACTTGCTTCAGAAGACAAAAGTCTGTCTATAAATAATTCAGATGGGGATACACTTAGAATAATCACCCTAAGGGATGTACCAAATGATTTACAGTTCTCAGAGATGAAGACTGATGAAAGGGTAGCCGGGGAAAATACAGTAAGTGTTGTCAAAATATTATTTAACACATTCAGTGCTCCTGAGTCAATCAATTTACTTTAGTTATAAATCTTAGTGGCACTGAAAGTGTTGTTCAATATTTGATTCTGTTCATTTAAAAAACATGAATAAAAATATATTTTTCAGATTAGTCTTGTGGTGGGGAAGCGAACATTGTATTTATACAATTTACTAAATCCAGAGAACCCAATAGAACTGGCATTCCAGCAACGGTATGGTTCTATAGTTTCCTACAAATGGTATGGAGATGGGTACATCCTTATCGGGTTCAGTGCTGGTTATATTATAGCTATTTCTACACACATCAAGGAAGTTGGCGAGGAACTCTTCCAGGTCAAGAATCATAAGGACAATCTTACTGATATTGCTGTATTTGGAAATCAAGCCGCTTCTTGTGGGGATGGACAGTAAGTGTATTTATTTAATATAAATTTTCTCAGTAAGAGTAATATTTCGTAACATTTGTATCTAAACCTTAGCAGCGGTAGAGACAGTTGTGTTGGTAATATTTTATGAATTACAGACTTTACTTTTAGGAATGACAAACTTACGGGTAGATCAAATTATGTATGTGTGTTAAGTTGTTTCTTGCCATTATTCATTTTTCTTAACTACTTTCTCTTTTTTGTCTAAGCTCGGCATTTGAAAGCACTCATAAGATTGTGATGGTTTTTTTTATCTGCCCTTTTACTCTAAATGTTTGATTGAATTAATATTTATATATAATATTTGTAGATTAAAGGTGATATCATTATGGAACAATGGGGAGGTGAGGTGCACGCTGGGCGTGGCCGGGGGGGCGGAGCGCTGCGCGTACAGCGCGGACGGGCGGCTGCTGGCGGCGGCGGGGCGCGCGCTCAGCGTGCACGTGGCCGCGCTGCCGCCGCTGCACGCCGCGTACGGCACCAGAGCCCTCGCCCTCACCAACCTCACTGAACTCACCGTCTACCAGTGTATCGCTGTCGCAGATGATCTCGATGCTGCTAATAAATGTAAGTTTCACTTTTTATTTATTACTATACTTACTAAGAGAGGATCAAATCCTGGTGCACCGACCCAGCGTGAAAGTGGGATAAGGTTAAGGAGATTATGCTTTTCACTACAATATAAACATAAGAAGATTGATGTTGGTTCTGTTTTTTTTCTAAAATAATTTGATGTCTTGTAGCGGAGCCTACAGCGCTGGCGACGTACGCGTTGCCTTGCGAGCCGACGGCGATATCGCTGGGCGGGGCGCACGTGTGCTGCGCGCGCGGCCCGCACGCCTGGTACTACCCGCTGCGGGGCGGGCCCGCCGCGCGCCGACAGTACCCCGCGGACGTCGAAGCCGTGCGCATGTCCGCCGAATACGCCGCCGTCATGTTCCAGGGACGAGCTATTTTACATTCAGTAGGTATTTAACTAAAGGTTCTAGTACGTCCCCGGCGCGACTAAAGCTGAAAATTAAGTTAATATTTTACTTCATCCCAGATAGAACCACCGGATCCCTCGCAGCCGGAACGCGACGCGATATACTTCCCGGAGCCGCACATGCAGGGCTCTAAGATTGTAGACATACATTTGACGAGCGATTTCTTTATTTTTGTTACCGAGGTAATTTCATTGCATAATACAACCCCTTTAAATTATTGCTCAGTCGAAAGGAGTATAAAGGTCTATTAAATGTATTGAAAGAGATTTTTACAATAAAATAATATAATAATCACGTTTTACAACCGAGGAGTATAAAAGTGATATCGAAGCGAAATAATATTTATTGACATAATTTTTTCGCGTATTAATTATAATATAAAGAAGCAACATATATTTGTATCGATGCGTGTAGCAAGGTGAGATAGAGTACTTCGGTGTGGAGGAGTGGCGCGGCGCGGCGCGACACAAGCACTCGTGCGGCGTGGTGCGCGTGCACTGCGACATCAGCGGCGCGCGCGCATGTCTGGTGGACGAGCGCGGACGTGCGCACGTGTACGCGCCCGCAGCCGCCGAGCTCTGCGCCGTGCAGCGCGACACCGCACCCACCATCAAGTCGGACTCAATTCATTTTACATTTCTTCTACATTTGTTACACTCACTTGTTATGGGATTAAAGTACATTTGAACACACCGAGATCACGATAACTTGCAAAGTAAACTTTTTGTAAAAAGACATCGCACATACTTTTTTTAAAGGGGGATGAATAAATCAGGTCAAGTTACCCTGTGTCCCCCTTAGACATAGTGCATTGGTTTAAAAACATACCGCATCTGAGTTTTTCAGTAAGAAATATGTTTTTAGGTAAATTTCTCAGTAGCAACAGGAATCTTGCTAATATTATAAAAGTGAATATATGAATGGATGGATGTTTGTAAGAAAATTTCTCCAGAACGGCTAAATAGATCTCAGTGAAATTTGGCATAGACGTAGAACATAGTCTGGAATAAAACACAGTGCGGACGAAGTCGCGAGCGACAGGTAGTGTGAGTAAAAGCATAATTAACACAGGGGCGTAGTGTGGGACATCTGCCTGTCGGAGCGCAACGTGTTCGCGATGGTGACGGAGGAGGCGGTGGAGACGTACTACTACGCGGCGAGCTGCACTGCGGGCCCGCACGTGCACCACGTGGCCAGCACCAGCCTGCTGCCGCATCACCACCCGCTCATACTCTTCGCCGGAGACCTCTACTGCTACGCCAGCGGCCCCACGTACCTATACTGCTGCCTTACAATATTCGACAAATTTGTCTAAAAGAACACGCAGTCTACTAATAAAGTTTTTTTAATTCCGTCTGCATAAAGTAGCGGCTGACAGCTTAGTAATTAAATATAGTAGTCACCTGTTGGCTCTGTTATTGTTTTGAAGCACGTAAAATTATAACGACGGATTGTGAAAAAATGCATTATAATTTATTCGTTTCTTTTTCATAATAATAAACAAAATAGTTCATTATTTATAAGGATCTTAATTCAATTGCAGGATATCAAAGATGAGCCTGGAGTCTCACAACACTGCGGGTCTGGCGGACGCGGAGAGCGAGCGGCGCGCGGCCAACCAGCGCCGGCACGTGGACAAGCTGCTGGCGCTGCGCCGGCTGGCTGACGCCTGGCTCTTCTGCGATGCCCTCGACGAGCACGCGCTCTGGATCAAGCTGGGCGAGGCCGCCATCGCCGATCTCAATGTTGAATTTGGTCAGTCACCCTGAATATCCTAAATAATACTGAGATTTAAAACGTCGATGCGAATTTACTAAATTTACATTGCATTACTTAGCGATACGTGTTTACACAAGATTGAATGACGTCGCCATGGTCTGGGCCCTAGAAGATGCATCGCAAATCGAGGAACTTCCGATCCTTTGGTATGTTATTTTGACTTTCTAGAAATCACTATAACAGTCAAAACATGTCTTTGTTTTAAATAAATGAGATGTATGTCAGCGGTACGTTGTGCGCGTACCTGGGCCGGGCGGAGGCG